>NW_004955788.1:0-20866 GCF_000276665.1 Chinchilla lanigera
TAGTTACAGCCTAAGGGTTGTCAAAAATAGCATATTACCTCCTCACCACCAAAAAGATTGATAGCACCAACTTCATGGTCTTCATGGAGCTAATCATCACCATCTTTGTACAAGAATCCTTCCCTAAAAGAGCTCCCAAATGCAGAATGGCTTTCCTTCAATGCACAGGATTAAGCAGGGAAGAAGCTCCATAGGCACACTCTCCGTGTGTTATCTCCTTCAATTTTATAGCAGCCCACTAAGTGCCTTCTCCGTGTGGCTCCTGCTTACCTCGTAGCCTCTCTCACCAATCTCTGTCCAGCACTCTGTTTTCCAATCATCCACAATAACTTCAGACTCCTAAACCCACCAGGTAACTTTTACCTCTATAAATGATATTTCCAGGTTTTCCTGCAGAAGTCTCTTCCTGAAAACTTTCCATGGCTCCTCCATACTCTCAAGTTTGCTACCTGGGCTGGGGATGTAGCTCAGTGGTAGAGCACTTGTTTAGCATGCCTGAGGCCCTAGGTTCAATCTCTAGTACGGCCAAAAATTTAAAAAAAGACTGAGCTACCTAATCTTCAGGATCCCAAGGGATCGTTATTATCCTCGTGGTGAGACAAACTATGCTCTTAAAATAAGTGTGTGTTAATGCACCTCTTTTCTCCGCCAGGCTGCTCAGGGAGATGTATATATCTAGACCCATACTCATTATGCAGCCCATGATAAGCACTGTAGAAATCTACATGATGGCTATGACAGCTATTATTTTCCTACCTTTTTAGATATGAGGAAGCTAGAGCTATAGCACTTTAGGAAATGTGTGCAGAGAGACAGAGCTGGAAAACATAGCACCTGGATCTGAGCCCAGCTCCTTCTAGCTCAGTGCTCTACACTATAAATAAATCCCTTTAAGTGAGAATTTGGGTTAATGGAGGACTATCCTGAACATCCAATGGACTCACTATTGCTCCTTTTATTTTGCCATAACATTCCATCTGAACTTGTCCTCTGGAAATTCTTACAGTTAGATGCATAAACATGACTCAAAGATGGGAGCTATTTTTATGAGGTTGGGATTAGAGAAGTTGAAGAAGAGGATGATACCTTTTCCCAGTAAATGTTTCCTCTTTCCATTGTGTACATTTTAGAGTCTTGATGTCAAATGACAAGGTCTGAAAACTTTGCTGGAAACCTTCCCTTTTTGCTGATATTGAAAAACAGCTAGCTCAGCAACCTGGTCGAGCTATCCCCTTATTTTGTGCCTAGAATTCTGCAGGGTCCCTTGGGTACCAAAAAATGCCACAGTCACGTTTCTAGGTAAGGATATTTTCATAAAGACCAGAAGAACTTTCAGGCTTTGAGAATCCTCAGTAGTCCCTGCCAGAAAGCAGCCCTGCTTCAATTGAAGGAGCCCACAGCAAGGCAAGCCATTGGTTATCTATTGTTGTGTAACAAATTACTCTAAAATCAGAAGCTGACCCCAGTATCTGTGGGTCAGGAATTCAAAAGTGGCTTCACTGGATGGTTCTGAATCGGCGTATCTTCTGAGGCTGATGTTGACTCAGACTGTAGTCATCTGAAAACACAGCTGGGTTTGATCCCCAACACTGCAAAAGAAAAAAGGAAAAAGAAAACTCAACTGAGGGTGAAATGCCCATTTCCTAGATGACTCACTCCCCAGGCTGTCATCAAGAGACCTTGGCCCCTGGCTGGCTTTGGGCAGGAGGCCTCAGTCCCTTTCCATGTAGGTGTCTCCAAAGGGTTGCATGAGTAGCATCACAACGTGGCAGCTGATTTTCTCAAAGTAAGCTATCTGAGAGAGACCAAGAAGGAAGCCACAACTCTTTTATGGCCTAGTCTCAGAAGTCATACACCATCATTTCTACCAAATTCTATTAAATAAAAATCAGGAAATATAATCCACATTCAAGGAGGAGCTTATTTCTACTTTTTATTTTATTTTATTTGTCATTTTGAGACAGGGTCTCGCTATGCAGTTCAGGCTGGCTTTGAGCTCACTTTGTAACCCAGGCTGGTCTCAAACTTGTGACGATCCTCCTGCCTCAGCCCACCCCCCCACCCCCCGAGTGCTGGGATTACAGGCGTGTACCAGCACACCCTGCGATTTCTATTTTTTAAAGAGAGAAATAGCAAAGAATTTGTGGATATGTCTTAAAAGAAAAGAACTAACTCAAAAACATTAACCTTTCCTTGTGGCAGATACCTTCTCTCAGGCGAGCACCTCACACTATCAAAGTCCTGAGAGGTTCCCAAATATCGCCAATTCATCATCTTCTTAACCTTAACACCTGTTTGAGAATGGCATGAGTCCTTCCTAAGTCCAGAGTCATTTGCTGTTGGGTAAAATATTACTGAGCACCATTGTGTCCCAAAAGTCAAGCAGAAAAAGAGAAACGAAGAGTTAAACAACAGTGTTCCACATGCTCAGCATGTAGCTCAGTGACAGAGCTCCTGCATTCAAAAAAAAAACAGTGTTTCTCACCCAGATGAAACAACAGGTTAGGATAAGTAAGAAACAAGTAAACAGGTATTACAGTGCCACATAAATACTATGAGAGAATTATGTTTTGGGGACTAAAAGGATACATTAAAGAGATAATGTGTTACACAGGAGAGTGAGACAGGGACAGACATATCTGTGACATAACACAGACGTAAGTTTCAAATTTTGAGTAAATTTACCCAAATTAAAAAAGATAGAAAACGGTAAGGTATCCTATCCCCATATAAAAGCATAAAGATGAGAATAAATATGGAATATGGTGGGACTTACATATTGTTTCCTAAGACTGGTGCACAACAGAAGTCAGGTTAAGAGAACCAGAAACAAGGCTAACATGCTCATGTGCAGAGGGATTTTCTCTGAAGCCGAGGATGAACCATCAAGCTACAGCACTTCAAGCAGTGGGAACTAAAACAAACTTGCACTCAGTAAGCAATCTCTTCAGCAGTGTGGGAAATATACTCCAGAAAAATGTAAAATAGGGAATGGGAGACCTATTTGGAAGCTGAGTAATCCAAATGAGAAATTATGGGCTGGGGATGCAGCTCAGTGGTAGAGTACTTGCCTAGCAAATGCAGGCCCTGGGTTTGATCGCTAACACAGCCAAAAAGGTGGCGGGGGCGGGGGGGGCACATCAAGGAGTGATAATGACAGTGAAAAGATTTATTTGAAAGATTATAACATGGAGAACAAGGAAGATCAATTATAACAACAATAACAAACACACTGCCAAGAAGGATGGGATAAGTGTGTTCTAAGAGAAGGGGAATATTTTGAGGGGAATTAATGGCAATGTGTCTTTTACCACAATAAACTTTTTATTTTATTTAAACTTTTTTTAATAAACTTTTTATTTTTATTCATTGCACTATATATTTTGATTATTCCTTGTTGATCAAAACTTTACTGCAATTTCTGTCAAATAAAAACTTTACCATGAGTCCTTATCTACTTATGCACCAGATCTGGCACTGTGCAACTCCTGGCTCCTCTCCAAAGGCTAAATGACCAGAAAGGTAAACATTTTAAATCAATTCAGGACATCTTGGCAGCCACCACAGTGCCACTAAAGACACTCACGAAAGAGGACTTCCGGAACTGCTTCAGAAAGAGGCAAGAACAATAGGATTGTTCTTCCTGTGCTTGAAGACAGGAGGCTATTTTGCAGGGAACACATGCAATGTATCTTACTATAATCAATTTTTAAAATTTAAACATTCACCATTTTTATCTAATTTGGTGACTTATTAAATAAGATTAGAAGGAAGGAGTCAATAAAGGAAGAAACTGAGCAAGCGAGTTGAGAGTTGGTAGGAAATTATCAAGCAACTGAAGGAAAGGTAACCTGGCTCCTCATGAGAAAGGAAGCAGAGCAGGAGGAGTAAGGAGCGGGTTGAGAATCAGCTTGGTTTGGAGGATCCTAAGTTTGAGGGCTTGAAGGACAAATGGTAATACAGAAACTCCTCATTAGTTTGGGCTCACTGGGCAGGTATTAGTTTGAGTTAATAGAAAACTAAACTATAGACTATGTGAAAATTTTTAAGATTGTGGCATTTTGCTTTGCTTTATTTATATTTTTATTGTCATATCTTATATCTTGATTTTGCTTTATTTGGGGTGGGGTTTTTTTGGCTTTTACTGTTGCTTATTTGATCTACCTTATTGAATCTTCTTTATAGACATAGAAGAATTCTGTAATTGTTTGGATTTAAATGATTATTTCCAAAATGCTTAAAGGCAGTAAAAAACAACTTCTTTCCCTGCAGTGTTTTTAAATACCTCTTTCCACTTGGTTATGTGATGATATAGTCACACTATGAAATAACACACAGCCATTTAAAAGTTCTCACATTTAAAAATATTTAACTTATAATGTTAATTTAGAGCTATTCATGAAATACTCCTAAGTGCAAAAAAAAGGAGATTGCAAAATAGGATGGACAGGATGGTTCTACTTTTCACAAAAATATGTGTATTTATGGACATGGAAAAAACAGAAGAGAAAGCTGCAAAATATTATTATGCTACCTCTGAGTGTTGGGATTTAGGAGTGACTTTTTGTATTGTTGTGCTTTCTCATACTTACTAAATTCTTAACAATAAATATTTAATATACTAGAGTTTAAAAATTAATATTGCTTCCAAATGTTTTGTCTTATAAATATATTTAGTACCTCTAGTGTCAAATCATGAAACCGAAAATACAGTCACCAAATCAGCAGAGATTATCTTTGGATGGTAGGAATAAGAGTAATATATTTTCTGCACAGTCTTGCACATTTTTCTTGTAATAGAAATGTTTGTAATTAGAAACAGGTTTTCAGAAGAAAACAGATTCAGTTCCTTCCTCTGCTCCATGAAGGTTCAATTGCGGGAAAGGGCCTGATGTTAGTCATTAGCACCTCAGTGTGAATTTGACACCTCTTCCCCAGGGGGATTTACCTTCCCATTATGCTCTCTAATTAGGAGGAAACCTGAGTTCTAGAAAGTTCAGAGGGCATGTAGTTTAGCCCACCTCCTGCTGCACCAGAGTTTCATAAGTAACAGTTTCATCCTTGAAAAAGATGCCCTGCTCATGATCCACTTCTCTCCTGCCAGAGACTTAGCTCTGCCTCTGCAGTTTCCTTCTGGAGATGAGCTCTCCCTCCTCTTTTGTTTCGTCAGGGCTCAGTGTGAGACGCCTTGGCCACTAAAGCATGCTCACTGCGCAGAGTTGCCGTAAGAAAACCCAGAGCAGCCTCCAGTGGCTGCAGAAGTGAATTCCTCCTGACTTTGTCTTTATTCCAACCTCAGACCCCATTTTTTTTTTCACTTTTTTCTCACTGTTCATTTACCTCTGAGACAAGTTCCAGATGTTTCGGAGGCAACTCAATTTCAAAAATGCTGCCCCATTATCTCCTTTTGTACACCTTTGCTTCTCTCAGGTCACGCATTCTGATTCTTGGTGCAGAAAATGTGGTCACCATGGATGACCTCCTCCAATTATCTCTGATAACTTCTCTAGGTTCTTTTGTGCCAACTTAAATGAGAGAAGACTGAAGACATAATACACGGGGCTGCGGGCACAGCTCCACGGCAGGGCACCTGCTTAGCATTCGTAAGGGCTTAGATTTTATGTCCAGCACCAAAACAAAAAACATTATACACACTTCACCATGCACTCTAGACACTATACACATGCACACATGCACACACAGCATGCACACAATCAATTATAGCCCCAAAGTAAAGAAATGAATGCACAAGGGAAGTCTCACGAGGGAGAGGTAGAACACGTTTTGCGCACAGTGCAGTAGCAACAGCCGCTTGCTGAGCGCTTCCTGTGAATGAGGCGCTATGATGAGGGCTTTATGCACTTTAGCTCATTTATTCATCACAACAAATCAAGTCACAGTACAGATGCACACATGCAGATTTAGAGACCTTCGGACAAAGCTCCAGGAGTCACGCCCTGGTATCTGACTCCAAAGCCCAAGCTCTTAACAAATAAGCCTTTCTCCCTCTATGGAATGGTTTCGGAGGAGTCTGGGAGAGACTTCCTCAGCCCCACTCAGCTAGCGCAAAAATAGCCTTTCGATTTGCACAGTCATGGGGCAGAGGGGGGGCGGTCTGAGAGCCTCAACACAGCCCTCAGAGGTCAGCATGGCCTGGTACACTATTAATGCTCCTTTCACAGGGGAGGAAGTAAGGCTCAGTGAGAAAGTGATTAGTCACAAGGAGTCAACCTAAGGCCAATGCTCAAACGCTGTGTTCTTCTTGTATGGCTCTTCTTTTCCTACATTGCAAAAGTCTCTTACCAGAAAAAAAAAAAAGTGTTTTTCTTTTCTTCCACATTAGTAAGAAGCTCTAGGTGCCAGCTGAACTTTAAGGATGTGATTCATGGTGTGTGGCTGCACTGTCTGGACAGCCCAGGGCTTGCTTTCCCACCACCACTCATTTCCACTTCTTCCCACCTCTCCATCCTCCCTCACTCCTCTGTCTGCCTCAGGTTCTTCAAAACCATCTGGGGCAGTCTGTGTGTGCTTGCACTAATGCGAGCCACGGCCCCCACCCTCTCCACATGACACCTGACCCACCGGGGCAAATTCCCGGGCAGGACCATCTCTGTAATTGGTGGAACCCAAGTCAGGAGCAGGACAAGAGGACCGGGGTGGGGTCTGCATTTCTCACGGATACAAGGGAGGCACTAAGGCTTCCTTATCTCCTTCAACATTTCATCTAGCATGGTGTACTGCAGTTTCCTGCCTTCCTTGAAATGAGTACCTTTTTATCTTTTGTGTGACAACACAAGAGTATAATGGTAAACTTAAAAACTAATGTTTACTTGGCACATTCCATGTGCAGGACAATGTTCTAATTGCTTTGCAAACATAAATTCATTGATCAATATTAGTTCATTCATTCAATCACTTTGCCCTATCATCAAACATTAATGCACTGGGGACTAATGAAGTATTTAAAACTGTTTAACTTTGCATTTTTACTTGTTCCTTTGTTCTTAGATCCTTCCCTTTTCCTGTACCTTCTGTTACTAATAGGTTGCTAAATATTCACTTTCCAGATTTCTGATTTGCTTCCTTTAATCTCCTGCATATTTAGAAGGATAAACCAATCATGTTGAATGCATATTCAGAAAAAAAAAAGATGGCTCTGCTCTGGTAAGAGAGTTGAAGTGCAATATATTAACAATAACACATGTGTGGTGCCCAGGTAAAAATATACCTGGTATATTTATCTTACTCATTTATTTTTAACTTTTTTGTTGAAATAATTTCAAGTTTACAGAAAAGCTGCAAGTATACTTCAAGAAATTTCTATATACCCTTCAATCATTTTTTTATTAACTCTAGCCAGAAGTATCCCACTGAGTTCACTAGATACAATTCCTCAGTATCACTGATATAAAAAAATATATAAGGAGGTTTTAGTTCATTGTACATGTAGTCACTGCTCTCTGAGGGATGCTGAATGCCCCCAAAGGCCTGTATGTTAACCTTTATTCCCCAGGTGGTACTATAGAAATAAAATGGCATATTTAAGAAGAATATTTATGCAAGGATCTGTCCTCAAACACTTGGGTCCCTCCTTTTTTCTCTTTTGCCTCCTGGCAATGAGGTGTTTGCTCCACTATGCACTCCCACCATGGTGTAGTGCTTCACCACGGCCCCAAACCAACAACCAATGCATTACGGACTAAACCTGTAAAACCATGTGCCAAAATAAATCCTTTCCCTTAAAAATGGAATATCTTAAGGATTTGTCACAGTGAAAAAAAGCTGACCAATACATTTCACAATCCAGTGAACTAAAACCCACTGTCCAGAAATTGTAATAGTATCAGAAAGAATATTTTTTCTCATAGCATTATTTGTATCAGTGTGAGATTGAAACCAAATGATATGTTTGTTGGTGGTCTATTGGTAAATATACTGTGGTATCACTGTGCAATAGTGATATGTAGTTTTTATGATATGAATGAGATGTGTTTTTATACTGCACATAAATGATCTCCAGGATATATTGTCAACCTTAAAGTGAAAAAAAAACTAGAAAAAAGGATAAATAGTGAATCTCTATTTTATTAAAGAAAAGGGTGGCTGTGGTCATTTTTTCTTGTATTAAACAATGGAAAAGTAAAAAAGAAAAATTTTGTAATGCTACAGATAGAACCCAGGGCCTTGTTCTCAGGGCTGGGCAAGCATTCTACCACTGAGATACATCCCAGGCTCAAGAATATACTTTTTAAATCATTACACATAGTGGGAAGAAAACAAAGCAAAGGAGGAAATGAAAATAGAAGCTAGACTTCCCTGAAAGTGGTAGTTTTATAAAAAGCCCAGAGATCCTTTCATAGTCCTCCCTTTGTGAGGTAGAGCTTAATTCCCCTTCCCTTCAGTGTAGAAATATTCTTAATGACTTCCTTCTGAATAAATATAATACAGAAGTAGTAAGATGTCTTTTCTAATTTTGAATACATAGTCTATGTCTGTCTCTCTCTGTCTCTCTGTCTCTGTCTCTGTCTCTGTCTCTCTCTCCTCTCCTCTCCTTGCAGTAGGGAAGCCATTTTCTATAACTTGGAGACACCACATAAATCTAAAGCAGATCACATCCAGACACTACATAGCTGAGTGTCTGAGAACCTAAACCATCTCCTTCTAAACAGTTTACTGTCTACATGGCATGACTATAATTTTCATTATGTTCATTAGCATAACTTTGCTATCCCAGGAGAATCTTGTTCAGGAAGAGAAAAGCTACACATCACTGTATTGTTCATCCTAGGAATTTATCAAATGAGCCTGCAACTGCAGAGTTTATCAACTCAAAAACTTGAAGACTGTTTGAACTCCTCAGCTCAAAATTTTTACCTCATTATTTTCACAAATCCTAAACAATCATTTACCCACAGAATCCTAATCAAGGACGCAACCCGAAATATCCATCTTACATCAGGTTTCAGATCTCAATCAATTCGACCTGGCCCTTCCTCCTGGGAGACCTCCACAGAGTCTGCAAGGCAGCATTCATCCCCACCATGTACTCCCAACCTCCTACAGGAGTTCCACCCTTGAAGACTTACGGTAATGGTGTGAGGGAGGAAGAAACAATCTTACCGTGGTGCTTAGAAGAGTGTCCCTTAGGAAGTGCTAGACTAGATAACGTCCTTAGAGTGGAGGCCCTGGAACTGAGCTGCAGTGGTTTTATACAAACTTGGGAGAGACCCACTAGGTACAAACTCTCCCACCGTAATGTGATGTAGCCAAGCAGACATTCACCACAGCCTGTGACGTGATGCTTGACACCTGCACCTGCAAAATAAACCTCTTTTCTTTGTAAAGTAGCTTGTCTCGGGTATTTTATTATAGGGATAAGAAGCTGCCATACATGAAAGTGCACACTTGTAAGCCCAGTTACTCAGGAGGCTAAGGCAGCATGATGACAAGTTTGAGCTCAGCCTGGAAAATTTACCAAGACCTTGTCTCAAAATAAAATTTTTAGAAAGGGACAGGGATATAGTGTGGTGGTAGAGCACTTTCCCAGCATGAATGAAGCCAGTACTATATTCAATGCCCAGTACTGCAAAAACAATTTATTAAAAAGCTATTGGTAACACCCCACTGTGAAGTAATTCTCCATTTTTTTCTTTATCTAGAGGTTGTCCTAGTGACTTGACAATCTTATGTTTGACATGCTTAGAGGTGCCACTGGGACTTGGTCAGGACTAAGATGTTCTTTCCACCAAGGTCAATGGCCTGAACCTGGAAACACACATCGCTCACGCCTCTGGCCCAGCTCTGTGCAAGTGTGGATTGGGGGTGAGTTGCCGACCCAGGGTGGAACTCTGCCTGCTGTCCCTGAGCTTCCCAAACATTAAATTTATTTTGTCTCCTGGGAGGAATCATTTTAAGAAGGCCTTTGATTACATAATCACACTTGGAAAGGAAGCAAAAGCTCTTATTTTGGGTGGAAGTCTGCTCCACTGCTAACAATGCTGGTATTTGTCTGAGTCCTCGTTATGTTACTGAGCATTATTAGAGGAGAGTTCACAGGGAACTCATTCACCCAGCCGGCCCAGAGACAGAGCTGCTCCAAAGGGTTCTCAGACCAGGAGTCTGTAGACATGTTTTGCCCTGAGTCACTTATCAAACCCTTCAGAGAATTTTCCTCAGTCAAGCCTTGTTTTGTCCATGAGAGTCTAGTTCTTTCCTCAAAACTTTCCCACCCTTCCTGACACTGCTTTGCCAGGTTTATGGCTGCATGGCCCAGCTGGTAGGGTTGTCCCTCCCAAATATAGAGCCAAGGCAACACTTTGGACCAACAGTTCCTGGCCTCTAAGAGTTCGTCTCAGTCTGTACCTACACCAGCACTCCTCTAGGCTGGATTCCTGCTACTCTCACATAGTTAGGCTGTAACTCAAATTTAAATACCTACTTCTCTAAATGGTATGGTTTCAAAAAAGAATTTAAAAGTACAGTGGCCAGTCTGTAAACCTATAATATGAAGAAAATTGCTTAAGGGGCATATTGAAATTTTTTAAGGGATAGTTTCTGTTTTAATTTTTATTTTTATTGGTACCTATTTTCAGTACACAATGATTACATCCCTGATGAGGAGTTGGCACATGGACATGACACATATTAATTCTTTCCTTTTCATCCTCTTCCCTTCCCCTCCTTCCACTTCCTTTCATCTCTGGGTCTCCTTCCCTTTTGCAAAAGATCTATCTCCCTATCTCCTATATTTTATTTTGCTCTCTGCTTACATGTGGGTTTCTCATATAAGAGAAATGATGTGCTATTTAAGTGTGAATGCCTGATTTCTTTCACTTAACATTATACATTTAACATCAAGGTGTATACATTTTCCTTCAGATGACTCACGTTTATCCTTCTTTATGGCAGAGTAGTACTCCACTGTGTATAAATGCCATATTTGTTTCATTCATTCATCTGCTGATGGACATTTAGGTTGTTTCTGAGATTTACCTATTATGAGTGGCACATTAAAATGTTCTAAAGATCAAGCATCTAACAACCTACATTTTTTCACTAGTACAAGGAAGCACCTCAAAGAAATTCAGATTCGAAACCTCTTCCTGATGCCAATGTTTAAAAAGAAAATGAAAACCTTTTTTTAAAACCTCTCTTTCAGATCTTCCTAAGTCATATCTCAAAATCTAACAGCCTTTATTCTATTGTTCCTCATCCTGATTCCTGTGTCCCTCAACTTCCTTCTCTCCCAGTCTCTCCCTCTGATCGCAAAACACCCTCAAAATCCAATTCTTAAATTAAACTTGTCCTTAAATATCATTCTATCCAGGTGACAGGTCCTGAGAATGAGGTGCCTGTGGATGAAAAGGAAAGTAAGAGAGACAAGAAAAACAAGAGAAGCAAAAGTCTGGGATGGGGGGCTTTACAGCCTCTCGGACTGCAGCCCTGATTACCAATCTCAGTCACCTTTTATTGAGCGAGAACCAAGGGAGTAGCTAGTACAAATGGCAGATACCAAACATTTTAGTAATGAAAGCATTATCCTTCTCCAAATCTGCCTCTATGCTGCTGGCAACAATCCCCTGGTGGGCCTCCCACACGCAGCACCACACTTACTCAGTTCTGCTGGGGGTTATAAGTTGACCACCAGTTATCAACCCACTACAGTCACAGCCCTTACTTCCTATTAATTTTTACAATCCATGGCAAAACTAAAAAATAGGGATCTCCTGCAATTGAAATACACCCTTATCTTCAGGTGAAAGGTTTCAGTTCATTTTTGCAACAATAAACAAATCATTGTGTGTCCTCAGTGCTTTTTAATCGAAGACTGTCCTTCTCCACACTTAAACAAGGAAAAGTCCTTATAGTTGATGTTAAATTTATATCTCACTCTTAGCTGAGAGCCAGAGAAATTTTCAGAAGAAAAAAATCTTGAAATGCTGTTTTTAACCTAAAGAATCCTTCAACTTCCTGGGCATGGTCGGGCATGCCTGTAATCCCAGCACTCAGGAGACTGAGGCAGGAGGATCATTGTGAGTTCGAGACCAGCCTGGGCTAAAAAGTGAGCTCAAGGCCAACCTGAACTGCAGAGTGAGATCCTGTCTCAAAAAAACAAAAAATGACAACAACAAAAAGAATCCTTCAGCCTATCTTTCTAATGATAGGGACACTCAGTTTCTGGGACTTCTATTGAAATTCTTGGCAAAACCCTGCCACACTCATATACATCTCTGTCCATACCATGCCCAGCACACAGAAAAGAAAGAAAAAATGGAATTCAAAATTCAAATCAGCAAAATTCTTACAGACTCTTCAACTTCCATGGCTTAAGGTAGTGGTTTTGATAAGAATGAGTTCATCTACTTCTGCTTCTGAGGCTTACCAACTCTGCCCAGGAACTAGTAACTGGCCAGCTCACGAGTCTAGAAATATCACACGAAGTCTAGACTCCTGCCTGAGAAGTAGACTATCAGCTGTGATGATCGTAATTCTTCTCTTAGTCTGTCAGTGTTGGGACATTCAGAGAGGCACTCTCCAAGGCACAACAGCTGTGCCTCAGTGCAAAAATAATTACGTAACAAAAAGAGCAAGGGAAAGGGATACTTATGGAAGTGAAACAAACCCTCTCAGGACCTTGGAGATTAGCCAGCCTTTCCCAGGAACTGTGAAGCTTCAAATGGAAGCGTAGACCTGAAGGATCACACCCCAGATACTAGTGGTCTATTCTTTAGCTGAGGTTCAAAAATGACCAGAGGAAGAACACCAAAAATCACAGCTATCTACTCCTGCAGTTTGCACTGACATAGCCCCACCACGCTATCACCTTCATTAATATAGCTTTGCTATCCCAAGAGGCTTGTTCAAGGAGGTAAAATTGCAAATGGCTTCATTGTTCATCACAGAAGCTGCTCAAAAGCAATTCTAAAGAACATCAATTTACATATAGTTTACATGCCAAGACTCTGAGCACCCCATCTCAAAATTGTCACCTTGGTGTTCCCACAGATCGTGAGCTATTGTATCATGGTAATTACCCAACTCTAACCCACTCCCCACATTGAAAGACCTGACTTAAACCAAATTTCATAGCCTCAGTAAATCAGCCTTTGTAGTTCTTTCTCAGAGTTGCTACCTGCCAAGTCAGGGTTCTACCACACTCAGTTTTGTGTTAAACCCTGAACTCAGGCTTGTGTTATAGTGAGGTTATTCTCACGATGTTTGGAAAACCAGCACTCTACAGCAAGAAAGAGAAAAGGCAGCGTATAATAAAGAAATGGCACAAACTCAAAAAAATCTCATCAGCAGAAATAAATGCTGGAAGACAATGAAGAAATATCATCCATGTGCTGAAGAAACAAAATAAGGAAACTAAACTTCTAAATTCAAACAAAACCTCATTTGCCAGTCAGGAAAAATTAGCAGTTTTTGGACATTCAAACACTTAGACATTTACTACCAATAGTCTCTTACAAAAAGAACTACTAAATAAGAAATTAACCTAGAAGGAATGAATAAAATAAAGCAACAGTATGCAAAATAATTGTCTTAAAATGCTGGTAAATCTAAAAAAATATTGAGTGCTTAAAAAATTAGAATAGCAATCATTTTTGTGTGTTTTCAAAAGCCAGCTGGCACTCTTAGTTAAAGATAGTATATTAAAAACAAGCTTTTTCCTCAAACCCAACAAAAACGATAGATTTCTTTTAAAAAATTTAAAAATATGTAAGACTCACCAAATGAAAAGAACAGGAAATATTTTAATAGCAACAAAATGTCAAATGCTCATCAAGCAAGAGGCAAGTTAATTGAGAACTACTAACAATCAATCTGATTTGCTGCACAGAACATGCAAAACACGAGAAGCCTCAAACAACAGGCATCTCTGGAAGTCAGCGTGAAGGTGAACTAAAACCACAGCCTGAACTGGGAGTGAGTCCAGGTAAACCCGGGGATCTCCCCTCAAGCCGACCAGGCAACTTCTTCCAACACCAGTGCAGAAACAAAGGTTCCTGTTTTAAATTAAGTTTATTGATACATTTTAAACATACATAAGGATCACTTTCAACATAGCAACTTTGCACCTCTACATGACTTATCTCAATGCCTCTCCCCACCCCATTCCTTTATCCTCCCTTCAGTCTCTCTTTACCTCTTCATTTACAAAAGCTTTGTTTCCATTTCTTCCTCTTTTCTCTTTTTTTTTTTTTTTTCCTTCCTTCCTTTCCCCCTCCCCTCACCCTAGTTCTCCTTCCCAACTGGATATTTTCTTCCTATTTCATAATATCTGTTATATATTCTGGTCCTTATTTACAATATTGGTTTAAAGTTTACACACCAGAGAAACAATGCAACATTTACATATGTGTGTTCGATTTATTCACTTGAGTATGGTCTCAGGGTCCACCCATTTACCTATAAATGTCACAAATTTATGCTTTATGGCTGAGTAGTACTCCACCGTACCAAAAAAACTCACATCTTCTTTATCATCAATTGATGGGCATTTGGCCTGTTTCTACAATTTAGCTATTACCACCTATGCTGCTATAAAGATGGGTGTGCATACATTGCTGTGGTATGATGTTTTTAATTATTTTGGGAAGATACCAAGAAGGGGAATAAGTGGGTCCAATGGGACCTCTAGTTTTCGTTTTTGAGGAATCTCCAGACTGACTTCTACAGTGGCTGCACCAGTCTGTACTCCCACCAGCAGTGGAGAAAGGTTCCTTTTTCCCCACAGCCCTGTCAGCATTTGTTATCAGTTGATTTCTTGATAACAGCCATTCTTTCTGGGGTCAGAAGGAATCTCAGCACTGTTTTAATTTTCATCTCTCAAATGACAAGTGATGTTGAACCTTCAGAGGTTCATTCTTGACTGAGGGGCACTAGGCATATTTGAGCCTGGTGATTGCAACTCTAGAGACAGAGGATACTCAATAAAATTACTTAGTTAACATAATGAGCAATTAATATAGTAAAATAAAAAAGAGGATGCACAGGAAACAGGACATCCAGAGGCAAAAGAGAATCCCCTCCGCGAGCATGAAAGGAGATTCCAGGGCAATGCTCTGCCTGACTACAGAGGAAACCAGTCCACGTGGGGATAAGTCCAAAAGCTCCAGAAAGAACTGACTGTGATCATATTGAGACAATAACTGTGTTCACTGAGTGGAAATTCAGGTGATCAGGGAAACATGTGGGGGCTAAATTAGTGAGGTCACCACTGAAAATGAAGCAACTAATCAAGAAAAGAACAATTATTTACTGACTAGAAAACAGAAGGATATGCAGGAAAAGTAATCATGGCCTAAAAGATGGTTTAACTTTGTTTGAAAGGGGGTTGGTTTTGTTTTTGTTTCTTGAAATGGGGTTCTCGCATACTCTAGTCTCAAACTCCTGGACTCAAGCAATCCTTCTTCCTCAGCCTTCCAAGTGGCATTACAGGCATGTGCCACCATGCCCAGCTTCATGTTTCAACTTTGAGTAGTAATTCATAGTTTTAATACTGTAAACACTGCATATTTATTTAATAAAATTGTTATATTGCTCCATGAGAAAAATATTTAAAGAGGCAGTATTTACATATATTTTAGGAGTGGGAAGATTAGATTTTTAAAATTCTCATTTTCATAGTGTGAAATTAAGACATAAGGTCTAAAACTGAAAGATCAAAAAATAGCAACATGGACAAAATAGCAACATGAACATATTATGGAGAGATACAAATTCATACAAACACTAAAAGAAACACTAGAAATTGTTCAACATGGTTGATTCCAGGCAGTGAGAAAGGGCTTGGGGCTGGGATTAATTAAGTGCATTACATGACCAATGAATATGAAGACTTTTTAAAAAGCTGTATTCAAAACACCAGGCAATAATAATAATAAAGAAGGCAGATGTGGTGACACCCTGCAACCCTTAAACTCAGGAGATGAAGTCAAGAGGCTCTCCCAGAGTTTGAGGCCCTCCTAGGTTACACAGTGAGTTCAAGGCCAGCCTAGAATACATACCAAGACCCTATCTCGAACTAATGATTACAATAATAATAAAGCAGATGGGAGAAAAGGTATTTTGGAGGGAAATTAACATAAAGTCTTTAATACCTCCATGCTTGTGCATGTAATAAATTATGTGTGCTCTTTTCTTAAAAATGGAGTTAAAATTTAAAAAATGAAAGTCCTTGCCTTACTCAGGCTGAAAATACCAATGAAATGCAGACTGTTTAATTTTTAAATCAATAGAGCTTAATAAAAAGAATAAAGAAAATTAGATAAATCCAACCAAAGAAAGAAAAGGAGACAGCATGATAAATAGAAAAAGCAAAATAAGATGGCAGAAATTATTTCAAATATACAAGCAAACACAGTATATGTAAGAGGAGACTCATTAAGATACAGACTGATTTTTATAAATCAAAGGAAAAGAAAAATTAAACAGATTTATTTTTAAATCCAGTTACATAGTAATAGTCTGTAGAAGTTACACTTAAAATAGAATGACAGGGCTGGGGATTTAGCTCAGCGGCAAAAGCGCCTGCCTGGCAAGCGCAAGGTCGTGAGTTCGGTTCCCGGTACCGGAGAAAAACCAAGAAAAAAATAATAATAATAATAATAAAATAGAATGACATAAGGGTATATAGCAAAGGTAGATTTTTTTTAATGCGGGACAAATAAAAAAAGTCATACAATTTTAATATTAGACAGAGTAGAATTTAAAGAAAACATTTAGTCTTAGACTGCTTATTAACTACTTTTTTTCATAATAGAAATGCCTGTGAACTTCATGTATCTAAATAACATAGCTTGGTACTCTCCCAAACAAAACTTGACAGAATTACAAGAAATAATTAACAAGCCCACAAATGTGGATGAGCTTCATCCCCTTCTTGAAAAGTGATACAACAAGCCCACAACATTAAGGATTTCAAGTGATATAAAACCCAGAGAGATGGAAGACAAAGATAGAAATTTCCAAATCAGATGTTGTACTTTCCTTACATATTTTTCTGTAGCATGTATGGTTTGTGTACTAAAATACATGAAACCACTAAGGAAGTCGCAGTTTCACAAAAATGATGTTTAAAATTAGTTTCTACTGATTGTAGAAAAGTCAGGAAATGTCTGTCGATTTGGGGATTTCAGTTTACAGAACACAAATACAAAAATCATCTGTAATCTTATGCTGGCTAGAGTTTACTTCGTATATAGCTGTCATATTTGCTTTCAGTAAATTCCAAAATGTGTATTATATTCTTTCCTTCTTTTTCTTTAATGCTGAGATGTGAAGTATATTTTCTTGGTCTCTTGTTTTACTAACAAATAATAATCTTGGTTTATTTCTAGAGAAACACTAGTCTGTCACGAAGTAATGCTAATGGGAAAAAAGCCTACTCCGTGCAATAATGTGTGATCCTTGGAAAAATTAGTACTCATCGTGGTAAGGAGTGTTATTCTTAGGTGCCTGGGGGAAGTGGCCGCATAATAAGTGGGAGGCATGGCCACCAGAAAACCAGTGGAAGCAAAACCAGATTCTTGCTCTCTCTGAGGTACTGTCCATCCCTCTTCCTGGCCGTTCCCCCATTCGGAGGTTTCAGGAGATTGGGCAGGGAAAAACCTGTGGACAGTTGGATGGCACCTGAAGGGACCCACACAAAAATCACCAGCCCAGACCTGGAGGGACAGGAAGTGTTAAACAGAGGCCAAGGAAGAAGCCAAAGAAGGACCGGACTGAAGAGAAAAATCATTCATCCCCAAAAGGGGCGTCCTCAAAGAACATGAGTCTTCCTGCAGCACTCCCCATAGGGGGCCACGCTGAAGTCACAAATCAGTCCTCAGGTATAGTCAGTGGGAGGTGGCCCAGCCGCAGAAAGGTGGGTGTGGTGGTGCCCAGGGCGTGGCTAGATAGCAGGTTCTTGAGACCCAAGGCCGCCTCTCTAGACCTCAGTACACACCTGCCCATCTGCCCCGGAGGCCATGCTCTAGAGGACAGAGACCCCAGGCTGAGAGGAAAACTGCCAGAGAGCCTCTCCATCCTGTGAGCAATCCACAGTTTCTGTAAACACCTGAACACCTACTCTTCTTTCTTTGAATATAGTTCAGTGGTTTGAGGGACAGGCATTAATTTAAAGTAGTCCTCAGTCTAAATCTAGGTTCAAATCCCATTCCTCGGCTCTTTGGCAGTTCACTCTAAACTTGTGTCCTCAACTATAAAATGTAATTGACGATGTTTATTTGGGCAATTAAATTAGTCAGTACATTCAAAGCCTAGTCCATAGTCCAGTGGAAGCAGTTAGAGTTGTCACTCAACATATATTCATTGGTCTTTTTTTTTCCTAACATTCCACTCTTATTAAACTTCTCCCTCTCCCTTTAATTATGGAAGAGGATTATTTCTTTCAAAAACCATTTTGCAATCTATTCCACTTTTTAAATGTTATTTATTTTCCACACTAGGGATGGAGCTCAGGGCCTTGCATAAACTAGACAAGTGACTTACCTCTGAGCTATATACCCTTTGATCCTCACCCCTATCTTTCAATAGCTTCATTTTTCCATTTCTGTTCTGTTCATCCCAGGGTGGTACATCCATGCATGCTCTAGACTGTGGGAAACAGGGATTTAGGTAAGTGTATGCCTCATCCAGCCCAGGTCTTGAAATTTCAGAGAGAGGACAGTGGAGGATGAAGAAATGAAGACAAGAGTCAGAAAACTGGGGTCAAGTGGAGCCCCTCTCCTGATGGGAGAAAGGACCACCCAACAACTGCAGTGCATTTATTAATGCAATCAGCATAAGAGGCTGTTTACAGAGAATTTTAAGGGGAGGATAAGATCCAGAACAGGAAGAACATGTAATCTTCAACCAAACCTCATGCCTTGGTGGTTACATGGAGAACATGGGAAGAGTTGTCTATATTATCTCAGGGGAAGGCCAGGTTATTTTGTGCATCGGCCCCCTGAGCTGCATGTTGAAGTGTTGCCCCTCTGCCATGCCACCCTGCCTTGGAGCCAGCTGATTACAGACTGAAACCTCCACAAACTGTGAGCTAAATAAACCTTTCCCTCTTTAATTTTGGGTGTCCGGTATGTTGTCCCAGCAATGAGAGAAAAGTAACTAAGACAAGTGTTATCTTAATTTTTGTTTTGAGGAGATATTTGTTTGTTTGTTTATCGTGCTGGACACTGAATCTAGGGACTCCTGTACACTAAGCCGTTACTCTACTCTACCACCGAGCCACATCCTCGGTCCCCAGACTCATCTTCAAACATTAAGCTTCTGGTAGTATCGCTCTGGAGTTGAACCTGTACCCTGCCATATACTAGAAGCTGGTGCATTAACTAACATGGCTAAATGCCTGTCTCCTCAGGTACTCAGTGAGGTTACTACCCACTTAAGACCTGGAGCAAATAAGCTGATCCATGTGAAAGCCAAGGAATCAACAGAGGTAATCAGCAGGGGTAATCAATCAATTACCCCTGCATCCTATTTCTCTTTCCTTTCTTCCTTTTCCTGGTCTGCCTTCTCTACCATCTTCCGCCTACTAATTTTTTCCTCCCTCCTCTTCTCTATCCTTTATTTAGTTTGGTACCACCTGGAAACATCATAAACCTCCTACTTACAAAGAAAAATATGAAACCACTTGGGCTACCGGTTGGCCCACGGAAATGGTCTTCATAGAGATGTTGGTTTATGAACAGTTCCTGCAGTTCTCTATAAACAGACAGACATCTCGTCTGTCGCGCGTGTTAGAACTTATTTGCTCGATTTTTTGACAAAAGTTCCTGTAGAGCTGAAGCAGAAATCTTGCTGAAGATTGAAATCAACCTACAACATACTCTCAATTTCCCACCTCTGAAAACCCTCACTTAGAAAGAGGCTGAGCACTCTTTCACACTTTAGCTGGTGACAACTTTGTAACGAGGCTTTCTTACATGGTAGAAATTAAAATCTCAAATTCCCTAGGTCAGTTCTGTTTTTTGTAATGATGATGATCTTGTCTCTCTCTGTAAAATGTCACACCAAAAATGCACAAGGAAAACTGAGAGGAATCGAGTTTCCTCTCTCGAGAAGAAAAGAAGAGGGGAATGATTTCTAGGTGGTGGCCTAGGAAGGGGCTTATGTCACTGTCCAGAACTTTCTCTGACCCGAGATAAAGTCTGATCTACTATCTTCTGGGAATGTGGATTTCAGTTCCTGATTTCCGATATGGTAGGTGCCACCTCCAGAACCTCACTGGGCGTCCCTTGGCCCCCGCCTCGCATCGCACAGCGGCAGCGTGCTGGGCATTGGGGGTCGGCTCGGCCTTTGCCCTCGAGATCTTTAAGGTCTTGAGGCTGGCGAGGGGGGCAAACCCTACTCTGAAAAGGCTGCGGTGCTTGACTCCCCAGGAAGCCCGGGAAAGTGGAGTTGGCCATGGGCCGCGCTGGGTGGAGGGCGGGCCCCCCGCGTCCTCCACAAGTGGGGGCGCGGGCGAGAGCCCGAGAGGACACAGACTGCGGGTCAGACCGCCACGGCGGGGCTCAGCGGATCCGTACCTCACTGGGAGCCCTGGGCGAATTACTCTGCATCTCTGCGCCTCCATCTCCGCCTCCCCAAAATGCAGGCCACAGTGCCTATCCCCTAGGCTTGTGCCGAGGGCAGAGGTCCTAAAACGCCAAGCCCGGGCAGCTGCCGTCTGCCAGCGAAGGTCAGTCTTATCTGGAAGGTGCGTGCTCGTGTGTGTGCACGCCTCTGTGCCCGCGTGCATGTTGAGTGCGCGTGCATGTGCGCGCGCGCGCGCGTGCACGTTTGTGTGTATGTGCGCGTGCCTGTGTGCGCGCGGGGGCGGCGCCGCCCGGAGACCCGGAGGCCGCGCGAGCGGGGCTCC
>NW_004955789.1:0-1403 GCF_000276665.1 Chinchilla lanigera
CATTCTTGACATTTGGGATTAAAATTCTGTTTAGCTTGAATTACGTGAATAATTATTTTCTTGTTAAACTTCATTTATGTGGAGAAGTATTTTCAAGATAGTGATTTTGTATACTTCAGAAATACCCTTACATGATAAAATACATATTTCTGAACACTTGGAGTGTCCTTAGTGAAGTTTTATAAATGAAATGTGACAACAGTTTTATAGTGCCTTGGCATTTTCTTACACACATAATCTATGTTGGTCCCATATTCCAGCAGTGTTAGAGTGCCAGGCTTTTCAGCGATTAAAAATATTTACCTTATTTTTTTTGCAAAATCTGGTATTTGATCAATTTACTTCAGCTTTCTCTAACTCTCAAGAACTATGATTATAGTATGATTTTTGAGAATTTATCCTTCAGAATGATTAATGTCATGAGAAATAAGCAGGTTGAATTGAATTGGATATCAGCAGGAGAAAAAGAAAGAAAATCAGTTATGAATATCCAAGTTAAATTAATGTGAAAAGAGATAAAAAGACAATTTTTGAGGTCTTGGAGCCTGAATAAATTGTCAGATACTGGGTGTGTGAGTTTGGTGCAACGTGTCAAAAGAAAAGAAAGCATATGTCACTGTACAAGGTGAGGTATAGATAACAGAGAAACCGTTAGCTATAAAGAATAGACATTTCTAGGTAAACGGATACAACTTGAGACCATCTTCTTTAATGAAATAAATCAGCCATGTGTGTAAATATCCCCTTATTTCTCTGGTGAGAGACAGCAAATGTGTAAATAAGGACCGAAATATAAAAAGGGCATTGTGAAGTAGGAAGAAATTGTTCAAAAGCAAGGAGGAGGGGGAAAGGGGAAAGGAAGGAAGAAAAAAGAAAAAAAGAGTTGAGACTTTTAAGTGAAATAAATCCGATACAGGTGTTTAAATATCACATTGCAATGCTAGTGTGAGAAACTGGAAGGGTGAATAAGGGCCAAAATGTATAACAGATAGGTGCTGCGAAATAGGAAGAGGATATTCACATGAGAAGAGGAACAAGAGATGAAAGAAGGGGAAAGAAAGGAAGGGAAAAGGACAAAAGAATTGAAGAAGAAAATGGAGAGAAAGTTTTGTCAATAAGGAGGGGCAGAGGGGTTGAAGGGAGGAGAAAGTATTGGGGAAAAAAGAACAATCAAGATATATAATGTACAGGTACAAATCCCTCTGATGAATGTGACTATTATGTATAACTAAAATGTACAAAAAACTAATCAACATTTAAAAGAAGAAAAAAGTACAGATATATTTAATGATTTTCTTTAATAATTCAGCAGTATCTTGCTTAAAAAATATGTTGAAATGTTTAGCATTTAAATGACAGCTCAAAAGAGAAGACAGGAAAGAGAGTGGGCACGGTTCTCAGGT
>NW_004955789.1:8753-9963 GCF_000276665.1 Chinchilla lanigera
GTGATGAGGTGAAATTCAAGGACCACAGCTCTGGTGGTTTGGCTCCCCCATTGCTGATAACAGGAGTTGGGAAGAGTCACTCAGTCTAAAACTGGCATTGCGTTGAATAATTTGATGATGATTATTACAAAGGCCCAGTCCATTTCCCAGGATTATCATAAATCTCATGTTTAGAAAATAATTTAAAGTTTTGGCATAGTGTGAAGTAAATGCAAGCAACTATGATTGGGAACTAGTGGATCAATATCATGGCATCTTTTCTATGACAGAATTTGCTTCATGCTCACTGTTATTAATTAAGCACTCATGTAATTATTCTATCAAGCATGAAGATAAGGCAAGCGGAACAAATTTGTTGTTCTTATTTTTCAGTGGGCACATTACAAATATTGAATTATGAGTTAAAAATTACAATCTTACACTGGGGAATCTGAAAATTTCAGCCACCTCCAAGACAGGGTGGCTTAGCAGATGAGAGCAGTTCCTGGCAGGCAGACTGTACAAGCAATGAGAGAGAGAGAGAGAGAGAGACAGAGACAGAGACAGAGACAGAGACAGAGAGAGACAGAGAGAAAGAGAGAAACAGAGAGAGAAACAGAGAGATAAGCCTCTTTCTGTCCCTTATATTTTATTCAGTCTATCAGGATTCCTGGTCCAGGAATCATGAACCCTTACTACCAGCACCCTTAATCCCAGCATTGCACTAAGAATTAATCACCCAATCTAGATTCATCCACCTCTGAAGAAATCTTATGAGCACTTTTAAAACAGACTAGGAACAGTCTGACCTGCTACTTCTTATATTTTGGCTCTTTCTCCTCAAATCAATGGTAAAATTTATTTATTCAGGATTTCAGATGATGATCCAGACTATATCTCCCCTGACTCTCTTGACAAATTACCAAACTTTCACTGGTTGAACAGGAAGCTCAACAATTAATGACATACAAACACTAAATTTTTTCCTGTTGTTTTCTGACAGGTTCTTTTCAGCCTAGCTAGTGAGCAACAATATCCAAAGTTAGTTTGAAAGCTCATAACCCCTAATACATAGCGCCTATTTGCCTTTTTTTAGCAGGAAGTAGCTAATGAGATTGCCCCAGTATCCCATAAAGAATTATTTAGGATTATGTCTGTCAGGAGACATGAGTTAGGAGATTAGGGGAGGACAAAGTTGCTGAACAAGTGAGTGAGACCTGTCAGTCATGGA
>NW_004955789.1:11222-12587 GCF_000276665.1 Chinchilla lanigera
GAACCGAATGTCAAAGAAACCCCCAAGCCAGACCATATAAAACCCTTGACTCCCCAGCCTAGACCGCACAATACCCCTCACTCGCCCCCTTCAAACAAGAACCAAAGATGGCGCCAGGAAAAATTCTCCACCCCTGATGGCTCCGAACAAAAACTCCCTGCCCCAGGCTACTTCCTATTTGTCACACAATAAGCCCTGCCCCTTGATGAAAGCAGAACTTGACTGGGACGAGCCTCCTGCTTATCCCATAGCACTACCTGCTGACCATACAATAACACTACACCCTAAATTTCCATGGGATGCATATCATACAAAAAGATTTTAAAGTAAAACCATCCCAACAATGGGGTGGTTATTACAAAGGATTATGTAAAATAAGATATAGTCACACAAAAAATTGAGGGCACGTGCCTTATGCAGAGACAGTGAGCACCCCCGGAGTGGCAGGGCTCATGGGTTTGAGTCTGTGCTGGACGCACACCACCACGATTCCCAGCTAAAATACGCGGAGAGGGCCAGGTACCTCACATCTGATCCCTGAGGGTAGAACTCGTGAACAAAGATCCTGCGGACATTACAGACTGAGGTGCCATGGCACAGAGACCCAGGGGACGGGCGGGGTGAGCAGGGTCTCTGAGCTGGCCGAGCAGGCTCCCCCAGCTGCACACACCTTGCGCCGAGACAGCGAGCACCCCGGGAGCGGCAGGGCTCATGGGTTCAAGTCTGTGCTGGATGCACACCACCACGATTCCCAGGTGAAACATGCGGAGAGGGCCAGGTACTTCCCATCTGATACCTGATGGCAGAACTCTCGAACATAGACCCTGCAGACATTACAGACTGAGTCGCTGTGGCAGCAGAGAGGAGAATGGGGCTGAGAGGCCCAGGGGACTTCTCTAGCTGGAGGCCGGGTGAGCAGGCTCTTTGAGCCAGGCAAGCACACTCTCTGAGCCCCACGCACCCTGTGCCAAGACCTCAAGTACTCCGGGAGTTGCAGGGCCCGTGGACTCGAGGCTGCACTTTGCCTTTGCCCAGACCCTCCAGCGAATCAAAGGCTGGGGTAGTCTGTGACTGCTACCCATCTCGGTTGCATCTGGTTCCTGTATGAGTGCTGAACTGAGTGGAGACATAGATTCAGGTGGTCCACAAACTGTAGACCCTACAGTCTGTGTCTGAATTATGCCTGTACCCTAAATGGCCAGGAGACATAGGTCCACTGGAGCGGGATTGTCACACCAGTGCAACCTGAGTCAGGTCGTTCACGTGCATGAACTGCAAGGGGACGCTGGACCAGAAGGTTGGCCATCAACTGACACAAGTGCCCACATCTGAAAATGGGGATAACTAGATACAAATCAAAAACTG
>NW_004955789.1:17597-18565 GCF_000276665.1 Chinchilla lanigera
CTGTTTGGACCCACGGGATAAGGCAGGACCATGTTTGTGGGTCCCACAGATTGGCAGTTTTGAGCCAAGGATTAAAGGGAAGGAGAATCCCCCAGTACTGGAAGAGGGTCTTATAAGAGATTTTACAATGTCTGTCCTGTAAAAGAGCAGCAAGAGCCCATGCCTAAGGGTGCTGTTCCTTACTAAGCGCGGGGGCCCATGTTGTCGGGGGGGGGGCACTTACCGATTCCCAGGGGGCGTGCAGGGTCCCTGTTCGAGGCTCCACTTGAGGTTGAACCTCCTTAGGTCGAGGGACCTGGGCCAGTGGTAAGTGGCGGCACGGTGAAAAGAGACACCGGAGACCAGGCTGATGGTGCAGATCCACTTTATTACGGAAGTACCAGGCGTTTTATTGAACAGGCTAGAAGCATGGTTTGGATGTCGTACTATTGGCTGGCGGCAGTGCGGAAGTAATAGGTCAGAACAGGACAGCCTAGGCGGGGCGACTCACTGGATCTGCCAAAGACATGACGAGTCTGAGTTTGCTCAGACTCGCTCCTCCGCCACGGCCGTCAACCAGACCTCTGGACCCCTTTTTCCCACACACTGGAAATCCACTGCTAATGTCACTGGCTTTTGGTTCCCACAGAGATTCCTTCCAGGTTTTCATTGTCCTCAGCAAAGGCTTGAATGAGACACAAAGAAAAGGGAGCAAAATAAACCTGTTTGAAGATGGAAAAGAATTATGCTCTAGGACAAGAGTGCACTAGTGAAAGGCTCCCAGGTACCATGTCAATAACTGTGATTGTCTTTTGTTTCTCCCATATTCAGATGGCTTTTCCCCATGTGACCAAGGCATTGGAGACTGCTGTCTTATCAGAAACTCTCTGGCCTGATATCAGAAGTTACCTGTCCTCTCAAAGGCCTGCTTGGTTTCACACCAGTTAAAAATGAAGCATTGAGGGTAGTACTTTCTCCTTGGTCCTTTG
>NW_004955790.1:0-7890 GCF_000276665.1 Chinchilla lanigera
GGGAGCCCACCCTGGAACTCAAGTAGGCCATTCCCCTTTCTGTGTCTCCAGAATCCAGCAACTCTCAATTTCAGGGCATTCAGGCCCCAGCAACTAGGAGCCAGGTGAGGCAGAGGCAGACGTCCAAGCAAATTGCAAACACACATAAGGGAAGCTGCTCTGGATCGGCAGACGAAAGAGAAAGTTTAGATGATCCAGCCTAAAGTCACCCTGTGCGATGGTTGATTGTGTCAGCTTGAGGAAGAGCCACCCAGCTGAACTGGCTCAGCATGGCCCTGGGTGTGAGGGTCGCACCCTAGGGAGATGGTCCCCGGCATGGTAGAAAAGGGAAATGGAGGGAGGGTCGCCTCTGTCTTTAGCGAAGTTCAGGGCTTCGGTTGCATCTTGGATGTCCTTCTCCTGGCTTTCAGCATGACTTCAGCCTTCTGGTGCAGACCCTTCCACACCTCCTCACATGGCCTCATGGGACCCTACTCAGAGCTCCGGGCCTTTGACCATCTTCCTCCGGATCCCCAGTGCACAGACAGGCCTTCTACACTCTTCCACACCTGACTGGGCCGCCATTGTAAGCCAATCCATAAATTCTCATGTATCTGTGTATCTTACATAAGTTTCTCTGGTAAACACCGACGGGTAGCCCCAGGGTCCCAACTTTGTGGATTATGTTTACCTCATGGCCCTCCCCACAGTCCAAAGCCAAACCAAGTCATGAATGACCAACAAGGCGAGCTTTCGAAAGTTCACCGTTAAATAGCACATTTAAGTTTTAACAGCAAAAATAACGATACTCTCACGGCTTGCTAAGGCCCTTCCCCCCAGGTGCTCCCCTGCCATCTTTTCCACCTCCCTTGAGGGCTGGAACTCCCAGAGGAACGTCCTTCTTGGTTTGAGAACTGGTCTGTTTCCTCTCCAGCTGGTCTCAGAAGCTGAGGAGTTGGGGGAGGGGACGGGAGGAAGGAGGAAAGGCTCAGGTTAGCTTGACGTTCAAGACGGGCTGACAGGTCAGAGAAGGCCCTGATTTACTGTGCCATCCATTGTGCCGACCATCTGTCCTCATTAACTCGCAGGGGTTTATGGGTTTTTAATCTTTTCCACATACACGCAGCCTAGCAACGTTCCACTTTTTTATAGTCTGTGTACTTTCATGTTCTGATCATTTGCATCTGAGTTATGACCCCGGACACAGACCACAGTACCTGCTCTTGCTAACCCCTAACAAGCGAGCGGCTTCTTCCCGAGAATGCAAGTGTTGCCAGGACACAAGCCAACATCAATCCACCAACGACTGCTGGGGACAGAGGCAATCTCTGCCCCAAAGTTCATGAACCTGTGTTTAGAAATAGGCTCAGAAAACAAGGCCAACCCCACATTTCACATAAGACCAACAGAACAGACCTTCAACCCAAAGCGAATTCCTGCTGGGGTTGGAGCTCCCAAGAATGGGACACCAGGCCTGAGGGACTCTACTTCCAAATCCGATTGCTACCTTCATTTCTAACTTCTGCACCCTCTTAGCAGCACCTGGTAAGCTTCCCTAAGTCTGCCAGCATCAATTTTTCTGAAAGGCAGAGCCAAGGGTGGGTTATTTTGTAGGTTATATGGGGAGGGGGATTTTCAGGGTTTAGCCAAGGTTGCAGCTTCGTACACCAAGGCCAAGGCTTGTGTTTTTCATGCCTGTGTAAGCCTCCCTTCACAGGCCATGTGACTGCCCAGTATTTTGCCGCATTCATGTAGAACATCCTATCGGAGCAGGGGCATGGCAGCAGGCAGGTAGCTTTGTTGAAGTTACTCCACTGTACCATGTCCAGGCCTCAAGAGACTTGGCAAGGAATTTTGTAACCTGTAACTTTTCTAAAAACTAGCAGCCTTTCACACTTGGAAATCTGGAAGAACTTGGTCTCTGTAGATTTGACGCCAGCCCGTTAGGTAGTTTTCTACCTCAGAGGCTCACCTGGATCTGGACGAGTTACGGATTTATATCTAGGTGCCCTCCTCCAAAGTATCACATTATAATCAGGGCTTTTGGGAGTGGATTAGATCATGGGAATTTCTATGCTCAGTGGGTTATATATTTTTTTATATTATGTACTAGACGTGCTGTTAGGTGGGGTTTCTGGTTACAAGAGGTGGGCTGCAGGGGTGCAGCCTAGAAGGGCGTATCTGCGTCCCTTGCTACCACCTTCACTCTGCTTCCTAGGCACCTAGATACCTCCATGATGGAAGCAGCTTTTTCTGTCTTGGCCCCCTTCACCAAGCTCTTCTTTCTACTATGAGCCAAGATAAGCCCCTTTAATTAGATGTTAGGCATTGTGCCCTAGGGATGTGGAAAGTTAAGGCAAGATAGGATATTCCAGATACTGAACAAGTCCTGTAGTAGTAGATACCTGTACAATAGTCAGAACCTGAAAGATCAGATCATGCTACCCTTTGGAATGACTTTCATCATCGCTAGTTCACTGGAGGCCTGGAGTTAGCCTGAGACATGTTTCGAGGTCTCCAGAACACCCAACGCTCAAATTCACAACCCACCCCATGGGACATGGAGACTGGAGAACAGTATCCTCTGAAGGACTGAAGGCCCCGTACATCAGGGGAATGTTCCAAGGGTGTGATAGTTAACTGATTTGGCAACTTGAGGAAGATTGGCTCACACCATAGTTCTGGGTGCAGAAGACCCAGCCAGATGAAATCGTGGACAGAATGGCATAAAAGGGAGATGAAGGCAGGCAGGCTGCTGTTTCCCGTGGAGATGCTCCAGTCTTCACCTTCGCCTTGGACATTGCACTGGAAGCCGAGAGACAGGCTCTTCAGCCTCCCGATACTGACTCACACGGGATGCTACATGGAGCTCCAGGTTTTCAAGTGGATCCTTTGGTCTGTTGACACATTTTCTGCTGACACATTTTGCATGCTCCACACCTGACACTGGACAGCCATTGGAAGCCAGTCTTTTAAATGCTTATGTCTTTGTATGTCTTGCATTAAAACTATTTTCTAGAGTAAGCACTGACAGATACAAAGGGTGAAGGATCCAGGCTCAGTGGAAGCATCTGAGGCTGGCCCACGCCCTTCTAGGCTGCACCCCTGCAGCCCACCTCTTGGGCCAACTTGGGGGCTGTTCACCTGGCAGCCACCCATCCACATACCACACACAACCCCCAGCAACCTCAAATCAGAGTCCCAAGAAAGGGGCTGGGGATTTAGCTCAGTGGCAAAGCGTCTGCCTGGCAAGCGCAAGGTCGTGAGTTCGGTTCCTGGCACCAGAGGAAAAAAAAAAAAAACAAAAAGAGTCCCAAGAAGGTGAGTGACTCAGTTAAGACACGACTATGAACCAAAGCCAGCCTAGGACATGTCTGGGGCCAGACCAGGCTCCCCCCTAGGCGTTCAGTGGAGTAGAAGACACTGGCCTCACATATGCA
Organism: Chinchilla lanigera; assembly: GCF_000276665.1. Taxonomy (NCBI): domain Eukaryota; kingdom Metazoa; phylum Chordata; class Mammalia; order Rodentia; family Chinchillidae; genus Chinchilla; species Chinchilla lanigera. The sequence continues at coordinate 3,420 of NW_004955790.1, forward strand.
GCTGTGCAGCTTGGGTGTTCCCAAATCTTGGATCCAAGAACCCAAGAGCAGTCTTGATTTTGTCTTGAAAGTTCCTCTCACTAACCTAAAACCCACACTAAATTTGTAGCAGGACAATTACACAGCACGGCCTCCTTCTATGCCCACTGCAGTATGGATTCCAGGGAAGGGGAGTGAATATGAGGTTACCAGGCTGGGCACACAGAGCCACTGCTCCAGCAAGAGCTAGCCGGTTAGCAGGGGAGGGATCGAAGCTTGTCAGAAGCCACCTTCCTTCTACCAACATGAAATACTGAACTGCAGTTGACTGCTAGCAGCTGTCAAGGATGCTACATTGAGGGTTAAAAATCTCTGCAGCTCACTGGATCAAGCTCTATGATGGATTAGCGATGTCTGTTACAAGTGCAAAGAACAAGCAGCAAAGGCGGCAGGTTTGCTATACGCAGTCAGCAGTTTCTCCACTTTACATAAAGGAACACGGCTCAGTAGAAATCAGGGCTGATTCCCCTTTGGTGCAGTAGCATGCCTCCAGTTCAAGCAAATCCCCCACAAAGGGCCAAAGGAGCTAGTGATCCAGCCTCAGACTCAAGGAAGGCAATGAGGTAGAAGCAAGTTTCCTTCCAGAAGCTAGAAGTCATCATTTCACAAGTTAGTTGTATGCGGTACAAAGCAGTGACATGATTTTCTGATGCAAGGTATAATTTATCAAGGTATTACCTCCAATATTTAACACATTGTCTTAGGGCTTGTCTTTACCGGACGTTCAAATCGTCCACGCTAATAGACTAGTGCAAATACCCGTTCTGACCCACAGGGGGCAGCACACACCTGGCATAGCGATTTCTCAGGAAATCCTTTCCTTCAACTCTGAAGTAGCATTGAAGTTATTCTGCAGCCGCAGCAGCAAGCTGATGCCTGGTCAGAAGAGGCTGGGTCTGGTGTTGCCTATAGTACAAGTTGCAGGTGACAATGACAAGAGTAGCAAAGCCATTGTTTTAGTGGACCTTCACAGGTGCCTCGAATATCACACAAGACTGGAAAAGAAGGATGCAGCTTTGGAAAGGCATAATTAGTCTGCGTTTCGCTCCCCAGCATTCAAAGCTCCCGCATGTCCTGTGGTCCAGTTCTGCAACAGGGCAGTGCACAAGGTAAACCCCGTCCTCAGGCAGAGTGGGCAGGGGTTCATGGGAACAGGCGCAGTACACAGCATTACTCCGAGACTTCTGCACATAGGGGTGGGCTCTGGATAGCCCCGAGTGCGGGCAGAGCTGTGATGATGTCACCCCTGATTCTCATTAAGGACAAGGACTCAGCGCGGCTGCTGACTTGAAGACAAGGCAGGCTAAGTGGCCAGGGACACGGCAGGCCTTTAGTACGGAGTGAGCTCTGCTGACAGGGATCAGAGAGGGACAGCCTTCAGGCTGCTCCAAGACCTAAAGTACCTAGGTACTTCAGGAAGCTTGGGGCCTGGCATCCTAGAACCACAGGCAGCCACTCAGCCGACGCCTTGATTTCAGCTTTGTGCCTATGTCCCTGGGCTAGCGAGTGTCACTAGCTGAGCTGAAAGCATTCATAGGTCTGCTGTACTTTGCAGGAATGGAAAAGACTCATGGAAAAGTGACGGGTCAAAATATGGCATAAAACTTATGCCCTTGCATGAGCCAAACACGTCCACTGGAAGAAAGATAGCCTCTTTAATAAAGGGTGCTGTATAAACTGGCTTTCCGCATGCTGAAGACTAAAACTAGACCCATGCCTATCACCACGCACTAAAGTCAAACTGGATCAAAGATCTAATATTGAAACACTAAGTCTACAGGAAGAGAAAGTAGGTAGAAATCTTGAAGACAGAGGTAGGCAGAGAGTTCATGAACAAAAATCACACTGCACAGAAAATACTTCAAAGAATCAACAACTGGGATCTCATCTTATTGAAAAGTTTTCATACATCAAAAGAAATCACTAACAGGGTAAAAAACAAAAAAACATGAATTGGGAAAAAATTTTAGCCATCTGTCCCTCAGACAAAGGACATCTAGAACATAAACAATTTTTTAAAAGAGCCCCCAAATTCAAAGACCCAATTAAAAATGGGCAGCTGATGAATACACGCTTCTCAAATGAAGAAATATATGAGAAAATATTCACCATTGGTTATTCAAGAAATGCAGATTAAAACACTGAGATTTCCACCTCACCCCAGAAATAAGGGCTATCATAAAGAAACCAACCAACAAATACTGGTGAGGCCGTGGGGGAAAAGGAGCCCTTCCCTCCAATGCAGAGAGTGTAGGCTGGTGCAACCACTGTGGAAATCAGTGTGCAGAGTCCTCAAATAACTAGGATTAGAGGTTCCATTAGACCCAGCTATTACCCCTTTTGGGTATTATTCTAGAATAATTGAAAACATCATAGCACAGTGATATATGTGCACCCATGTTAATAGCAGCACAATTTGTCATAGCTAAATCTTGGAAACCACCCAAATGCCCATTACATGAAGAATGGATAAAAGAAGATGTAGTATTTTCTATTTTTTTTTTTCCCAGTACCGGGAATTGAACTCATGACCTTGCACTTGCCAGGCAAGCACTGTGCCACTGAGCTAAATCCCCAGCCCCAAGGTGTAGTATTTTCATACAATGGAGTATTACTCAGCTATAAAGATAAACCTGAGGCTTTTGTAGGTAAATGGATGCAACTAGAGACCATACTCATAAGTGAAATAAATCAGACCTGCATGTGTAAACACTGTATTATCTTCCTAGTGTAAGAAACTAAAAATAAAATCCAAAAGGTACAATAGATGCTGTGAAAGGGAAAGAAGACTGCTCAAAAGAAAAGAACTGGGATGGGGGAAAGGAGAAAAAGTTACATTTTACACACACACACACACACACACACACACACACACAATACATATACACACAGAAGATAGCTATTTCTATTTATTGAAAGAAATAGTGCCCGATTGTTCAATTTTGCATGCCTATATCTGATAATCTGAACAACTACTTTAAATGTGCAATTTGACAACCATTATTAATTTCTTGTTTTGAAATTCTGTATCTTTTTTGTTAGCTTTAAAATTTTAAAAAACTTATTCCCTTGTAGATCGAAGACTTACGGTTTCAATTTAGAAATTTATCCCTGCAGTTAGACCTCGGGTCCTTATTTATACAGTGTAGGAACTGCATATGCAGGAACAAAGCAGACATTCCAAATGACAGGTTGCAATTTCAAGACAGCGGTATAGAATAAGCTTCGAATATCAGATTTACACTGGCCTCATCGATGGCAAAGAAAAACAAATGAACTGCTGATGTCAGCATCGGACCCTGATGGAACGACAGAAGTATTGATAGGGATACTGTGACAAGAAAAAGGAAGCCCGAGCTAAAGTCTTTCTACAACAAACCAAAAGTGAAGATGCTGACATGTTTATGCAGCACCCATGATGTCACTTGAAACAAAGCCTTGGCCAGTGGTTCTCTTTCACTCTGTCCTAAACACGGGTGGCATAAATAGCTTTTGTTTACAAAAAGAAAAAGTGCAAGATACCATGGAGAAATTTTCTTAAATGATTCACACTGGAACTCATAAGAGATCACTTACAGCAGAGAAAAAGCAATGTTTCTGCCCAGGGAACTACACAAAAAAATTGTGGCACACACTGGTGACCTGACAGCTGAACAGGTGGGTGCAGCATCTCAAAGACCTACTATGACAACAGAAAAACCAAGATGTCAACTGTAGCCTACAAGAAAAGACAGGAAAACAAAATGTGTGTTATCAGTGTGATACAAAACGTGTGTTATCAGTGTGGCTGGAACATGCAATTTCCAAGTGTGAAAACTGCCCTGAGTGTGACAGTTGAAGCAAAGATTGCTGTGGCAGACCTGTTTGCATTTACACTGTAGCTCACATAGGATTTTATTTCTGATGCTCTCTTAGGTTTTTGTAAGTACATAGCTGGTGTGACAATGTTGATGTTTATTCTAAACATGCAATACATTAAGAACGTAATACTTTGATGTTTTGTTTGTTAACTACACATTGCATAATATAACTGACAAAACAGCAAGACCACCGAGATGTCAATTATGTCCTACAAAAAGCTAGGAAAGAAAAACACATGTGCTATCAGTGAGATATGTGTATGGAATGTGCTGTTGTCATGTGTGAAGATTCCCTTAATCGTGACAATTGAAGATTTTTGTATTTTCAAGTAGGTCACACATAGGAATTTTGTAGACTTTGTACACCAAAAACTAGTCGATGTTGAAAATGGACGCTTTGTGATTTTTCCTGTTAATCATTGCTTAATAAAACTCAAAGTGAAAATTCAATAGAAATATTTCAGAGAACATGGGTTTGACACACCCATGGTTATGCCCCTTTATGACAAAAAGGTGTTATGCCCTTTATTAAATCTGAACCTCTGTCTATTAAAACAGGCTCTCATCCCAGT
>NW_004955790.1:9460-10918 GCF_000276665.1 Chinchilla lanigera
GTTGAAACTAGTTACGTTTAACTAGCTCAGGTGCCTTCAGAAGTTGAGTTTTGGAAAAGCTATTATTTCTGCCATAGAAGTGATGACGAACATACCCAGAGGCAACTGGGTCCCCCCCTGCCACCATCAACAGCTTACTTTTTTGCGGGGCAGGGGTTGATCACATTTTTTAGGATGAGTCATTTATGCTAAGAACTGTTTAGAGAAAACAGAATGACTTCATCAGGGCCCTGTGGAACTCCATCTTCCCAACTAGCAACTTGCTTAGTTTTGTATCTTAAAACCATTTGATTAAGTCCAGAGCTTCTTTCTGGGTGTTGAAACATGGTAATCACAACACCCAGGGAAACCGGGCTGTGAGACGACAGCTTTCTAGAGGCTATTTATGAGATACAGATGCAGAATCTTGGAGACCTCAGAGTGGTGTGTGAACGCGGCGTCTGCAAGACCCACTTGCCAGCCAGAGACCCTTTCAGACCTCGGGTCCAGGCTGAAGACGAGGTAAGGCCAGCAGCGGCCCTAATGCACCAGACCCGGCTCTCCGTGGAGTCTGTTTGGGAATGCCACAGAGAGCAGGGCACCGAGGGCTATAAACTGACCAAAGCGACTGAGTATTTGAAGGAACCAAGTCTTCAAAGGGCAGAACCTCAAGACACAACCGGGCCTCCGAATCTCTATCAGGGGCGAGGATCCCTGAGGAAGAGGAAGGAAAAGAGACCGAAGGGCCAGGCATCTAAAATGTATTGGATTTGAGACCACCGTTCCTTTAGAGCACTCGAGTCTACCAAGTGTGTCTAGAAGTCAGGATGACAAAATTTTCTGAATTAAAAAACCATAAGTATCCCTGGAGCAGAGGTCTGCTGAGAAATACAGACACCGAGTCTGTACTAGTGCAGCAGCCCAACCAGTGCACCCAGAGCTCATTTCCTGGTACATCGCTGCTCTCCAGGAAATGCTGACCAAATTCCAAGTGAATAATGGCATGGTCCAGGGATGGCCCAGTCACTGGGTGCACATGTCCAAAAGGGCAGAGCATATTCGGAGAGAGGACCATGACGGCGCACCTACGGAGCCCTGGATAATGGAAAATTTTGGTTCAGTGATGTACCGAAGCCTTCACCTCTGGTCAGCATTACTGGGAGGGCGACACGGCCCATCCCTCCAGCTGGATTGTGTTTGTGGAAATTCTGGTAGAGGTCATATGCACCACAGTATTGATTTCAACTTAGCATTTCTATTTCCATTGAAGAGGAACAACCAGACTTTCCACCAACTCCCATTAACTCATTATGTTCAAAGCCTTGTGGGCTGGGTCGGGTGCTTCTGGACTATGAAACAACACTGGGCTTCTAGGAGTTTCCAACGCTTCCCTCATAGACAGCTCCCTTTCTCCTCCTGAGAGCTTTCCTTTGCCCAAAGTGAAAATCAAGTTTCATGACTCTTCCCCAGTAAATGCCC
>NW_004955790.1:12549-15356 GCF_000276665.1 Chinchilla lanigera
ATTCCCTGCACTCTTTTGTATTATCGTTCTTTGGGTGACTATTATAATCTTATAAAATGTGTCCTGTATATTATATTGTTCCCTTGCAATACAGCCCCAAACCAACACATCCATGCTCCCTCAGTACATTCACTGAGCTGAAGCCACATCATCCTTTGGTTCTTTTATGGTTTTCCAAGCTCATTTCTGCCCCAGGAACTTTGCACTGGCTGTTCTGTCCATGTCAGAAGCTTTCCCAATTATCCTTGCCCTAACTTCAGTAGGTGAGGAATGTGCTCAGATAAGCATTTCTCAGGTCTTCTGGCCACATTCCAGGTTTCCAAGAATGCTATGCTGGACTCCTCAGACATGAGTTGCACTGGATGCCTGGCATATGACTGCGCTGGGTCAGGCAATGCTTCAAGTCTTCCCATTCCAGGAAAATTAAGTCTCAAGCGTGGATGCTTATCGTCTCTGTAGAGACTGTCATGAAACTTGACTTTTGACAACCAATTAAGGCACCCAGAGAACAGGGTTTAGAGTCCATCAGACTCATCCCAGTAACTGAAGCATTGAGCTTTGCTCACTACTGAAGTCAAAGATGGAGACGGATGCCCAGGATACCTTAGACCAAGTGCAAATGGCAAGGGCCGGCCTCAATCCCACAACCTGACTCCAGGTACAGAAAAGCTGGAACACTCTTTCCTCCCACTCCCAAGTTTAGTCTTTGGTGTAGAGCAGGTAGCTCAGGAGTTTCCCTGCCTGTCCTATTCAGCTCCTAGGTGCTGATTTTCTGCTTGAGTCTCAAAAGTCCACTGGGAAGCAGGACACTTGCCTGATTTAAGTCTGGGTGGGAAGTCTTTGAGTCTAGAAGTCAGCGAAGTTCTCTAGCCTGATAACGGCTCCAGCAGAGATAGCAATCTTTTGACACCACGACACTGTCATGGAGTCCTGATCATTCCTCCAAGCAACTTTCCTCTGCTTCCCACAAAGGTCCTTTCCATGGGAGTTGGTGGCCAATCAGTGCCCTCCCTGAAGTAGCCACACAAGCAATGGCTGAAAGCTTTCAAGGCTGTGACACAGCATCACCAACCTTCCCAGCCTCTCACCCATCTCTATTCATGAGGGCTATGGAAGGCAGTCAAAACCATGAGCTGCTGGAACCCAGCCTCAAATGGAGCCCCATGCCCTATACTGTGTGCAAAGTCCCAGCCCTGGGGTGGGCAAGGAGTACATCCAGGTGTTACTCTGCAGTCAGCAGAGATTATATCTCAGCAAGAGGTGTGGTGTTGAGCAGTGAGTATTCAGTATAAATGGGACAGGAGGCAGCCGAGTCCTCCATTAGAATGTCCAAGGCCACAGTGAGCAACTCATGAGAAGCCCTTGTCTGTTCCAAAACTTGAGGTATGTGTGCAGAGATGAGAATGTTGCTTATCAGTTCTGATGGACACTAACAGGTCTTCTTCAGAAGTGGAGAGAAGCCAAGGGCTAGGTTCAACACAGCTGGCTCAGATCATCGGAGGTTCATACCTCACCACTATACTTCACAGAACCTAGGGTAGGTCCACCTCCAAATGTTTCTCTGACTGGTTATCAAGGATCTGGTTGGGGACAAGAGCTCTGTGCGGGAAGGATCCAGGCTTGTAGGTTTGGGTTAATTTTGAAGCCTATGAAAAAAAATAAGCCTGTAAGATTCAAAAGGACAGAGCTAGGTTTATGCTTAAACTTCATAAATCTGCTCTGAAACCTGTGCAGGGCCCAGGACATGCGAAGTGATCACACGGGAGCTGTCAAACCTGGTCCGCAGAGAGAAAAGTCCTCCTAAGAAGTGGAGTGACTCACATCGTCACTGGGGAGCACAGCTATTGGGGCTGACAATGCAACTCTGAGCTGCACTACTCTCCCAATTTACAGCCTTGTGTGTCATAGGTGAGGGCAAAGAGGAACCAGGCCACCTGCCTGCTCTTTGTGTATACTTTACACCCATTGCAAAGCCAGCATCTGCATTTTCCCAGGCTACCGGGAAATACTTTAGGGAAGCCAGGATAATTTTCATATGTAGCCTGTGATTGGGTCACGAGATGATGCAGTCCTGGGGGTCGTCAGTCCTGGGACACCACTTCCCACATGTGTGCTTTTTGGAGATAGGAAACAGTGGAACTGCTGCACAGCTACCAACATAGCATCACTTCCTCTTGTCCCCACCTGATCTTCCTAAATGCTCAGTAATTCAGGGAGATGAGTGAAGCCGTGCCCCCACCTCACAACATAGCAGTGCCCAGGATGCGATGCCCCGCCATACCCTGCCCAGCCCAGCCCAGGGAAAGGTTCACAGGCTCTATCTTCCCACAGTGAAGGAAGGCCAAGGTTTGGATCTGTTTCACACCAGTGAGAAAACTGAGATGATCAGACAACAGGTCTCTGATCTTGTCTACTAGAGCAGAAACCACCAGCTTTGGGATCTAAAGTCTGACACCCATAGGGCTGCCTTTTGGAGAGTCTGTACCAACTGTTCCAGCTATTTACTGGGTAGAGTTTGGCCCAGTGGAACAATCCTGTCCAACCAGCTCAGTCCAGCAAGGGGTAGAGGCTAAGGCAAATGTGTTAGAATGTGGGAGGCCGGATATTCACTCGGGCCTGTTGCAGCCGCAGCTAGAACAAGCAGTTCCAGGCAAAGCAAGCACCTCACCTCCAGTATGGCCTCCCTTCCCAGGCGGACCACCTCCTGGAGGTGGGAGTGTGGCTGACGCATGCCATGGAGTTGGTCACCCAGATCCAGCCCCCAGCCAGTGGAAGATGGGAGCCAGTGAGCAAGGGATCCTCCCTCC
>NW_004955790.1:19040-20251 GCF_000276665.1 Chinchilla lanigera
AGCTGCTCTCCACCCAGCCCGGGGTCTGCTCAGGCTGACTTAGGAGGAGCAGCTCTGCCACCACGACCCACCTACTCGCCAGAGCCAGGAGGCAGGCAGAGCGCCCTGGCCCTCACGGCCGGTCCTGAGGGGCAGAGTGGTTGCTGGACCCTTCTCAGGCTGCCCCAGAGGCGTAAGCAAGCTTTTGCTGATGTGCCTGCAGGCCCAGACAGCTCAGCTCCCTCCGCCCTTTTCAGACCTTGGCCTCCAGGACCCTCAGAGCCCGCTGAAGTTTTCCTGCAGAAACCCAGGCCCTCCCCCTCACGGCTCAGCCTCCTGGCCTCGGCGTTCAAACCCCTGCCCACCTTTAACTCAAAGCAGCTTGCTTTCTGTGTCACAAGAAGTTATTACTTTGATAGGAAAAAGAAGCTTCTTACAACCTGTTAGCCCACGTTTGAGACACACAGTGGTCACATTCACCCCAGGGACTCTGCACGTGGCCGTAACATCGCTATACTTTTTTGTCCCTTTCCCCAACCCTTCTTCCCCTCCACGCTTGCAGAAGCACTATTTCCAATTCCTCCCTTCAATTCCTCTTCCTTCAAATCTCCTTCCCCTCCCCCCCGTCCATCTCTTCTTCCCTTTCCCATTTGAAGAAATTCTTCCCGATTCCCAGTATCTATCCTCACTTTTGTTCCTTGTTTCTACCTCGGTTGAAAGAATGACTAAGAACTCAACCAGTAACATAATGCTGCTGCAGAGGGAAAAGGAGCCCTTCTCTTTGTGGGCGAGATTTCTTCCGAAGCTATTTAGATGCTAGAACAGCTCAGGAGGTAGAGAGAAAGCCCCAGCTGTTCCTCCCTTAAGGAACTCCCGCTTGAAAGGGAGAGAGCACGCTTTCGTGGCAGAGCCCAGAGCAGAGAAGACGCAGGCCAGACGGGGTCCTTTTAACCCGCCCCTCGGTGTTGTCCTCGCTGCCTATTGGCTGGCTGTCTTGCCCCAAACACCTATCACCTGGGCCCCGGGAACGGGCTTTAATGCCAGGTGCGGTTAGTAAGTGGTGTGACCGTGAGCACCCGGTTCATGCTCATTGCCCCTGTAACTATTAAAGGTGCCAGTTTCCACTCTCAGAGTGTCCCATTTTGACAAGTGGCCCTCAATATGCGGGAAGATATTTGTCCTTCTGTACTTAACCAAGAAGACTTGCAGACACGAGTCTCTTCCCCATCTTA
>NW_004955791.1:0-20162 GCF_000276665.1 Chinchilla lanigera
CCTCAGAGGGAAATTCAGAGTAGTGAATTCTCATATCAGGAAAACACAACAAGCACAAATAAACAAAGTTATGTTGTACATCAAGCTTCTAGATAAAAGCCCATAGAAGGTAGGAAATTATAAAGATCAGAGTAGAAATTATCACAAAGGAGACTAAGAAAAAAATGCAAAGAATTAATGAATTGAAGAGTTGGTTCTTTGAAAGAATAAATAAAATTGATAAACTCTTAGCCAACCTTATCAAAAAAAGGAAAGAAAAAACTCAAATTCATGCAATGAAGAATGAAAGAGGTAAAATAACTACAGATCCTGTAGAAATTCAGAAGATCATCAGTACCTCCTTTGAAAATCTTTACTCTCTTACAATGGAAAACATAGAGGAAATGGATGGATTCCTAGATACATATCAATTAGTAAAGCTGAATCAAGAAGATTTAAAAATTCTGAATAACTCAATATCAGTCAGTGAAATTGAAAATTTAATTAAAAATTAACCAACAAAAAAAAGTCCAGATTCTGAGGGATTCACAACTGAATTCTACAAGAAATTTAGGACAGATATAATGCCAATAATTCTCAAATTCTTCAGTCAAATTGAAAGAGAAGCAATTCTTCCTAGCTCATTCCTGGAGGCAAGTATTACCCTGATACCAAAATCAGAGAAAGACTCAACCAAAAAAGAACTATAGTCCAATCTCCCTAATTAACACAGATGTGAAAATCCTCAATAAAATACTATCCAACTGAATGCAACAAAGCATCAAGAAGATTATACACCATGACCGAGTGGGATTCATCCCAAGAATGGAGGGATTGTTCAATTAATGCAAATCAATAAATATAATACAATGTAGAGCCAAGACAATAATCACATGATCATCTCAATAGATGCAGAAAATTTTTTTGATAAATTCTAACACTCATTCATTATAAAAACTCTACAGAACATCAGAATAGATGGTTTTTATCTCAACCTGATAGAAACCATCTATTAGAAATCAACAGCCAACATCATACTAAACGGACAAAAACAGAAACCTTTCACTCTAAAATCAGGAGCAAGAAAAGGACACACCTATCACTACTTCTATTCACTATAATTCTGGAAACATTAGGCAGAACAATTAGACAAGAGAGGGAAATAAAAGGAATTAGGATAGGAAAAGAAGAATTGATATTATCATTATTCCCAGATGACATAATACTCTACCAAGAAGACCCCAAAAACTCCACCTAAAGGCTTATAGATTTAACCACCAAATTCAGTCACATAGCTGGATACAAATGACTGGTAAAAATCCTCAATAAAACACTACCAAACAGAATGTACAGAATGTAGCAAATCATCAAGAAAACATTCCTATAATTCATCTGGAACCAGAGGAGACCTAGAATAGCAAAAGCAATCCTGAGCAACAAAGGCAAGGCAGAATACATCAAAATCCTTCTCTTGAAATTACACTACAAAATTACTGTGATAAAATCAGCATGGTACTGGGAAAAAAAGACCTGACGATCAATGAAATAGAGAGAAGATGCAGCCACAACTATAAACACACTCAACCACCTATCTTTGACTAAGGGACCAAATATTTTCACTGGAAGAAAGATAGCATCTTTAACAAATAGTGCTAGAAACCTGGCTTTACACATATAAAGACCAAAACTAGACCCATGTCTATCACTATGCACTACACTAAAGTCAAAATGGATCAAAGTTCTCAATATTAAAACAGAAACACTTGAGACTGGGGATTTAGCTCAGTGGCACAGTGCCTGCCTGGCAAGCGCAAGGTTTCGAGTTTGATTCCTGGTACCGGAAGAAAAAACAAAACCAAAAACAAACAAACAAACAAACAAAAATCAGAAACACTAAATCTATTGGAAGAGAAAAGAGGCGAAGATCTTGACATAGGGATAGGAAGACAGTTCATGAACAAAAACCAAACTGCGTGAAAATACTTCAAAGAATCAACAACTAGGATATCTTACTGAAGAGTTTTTGCACATCAAAAGAAATCACCAACTGAGAAAAAAGAAAACCCACAGGTGAGAAAAATATTTAGGCCAACGGTACCTCAGACAAAGGACTTCTATCTGCACATACACTTGATCTTAGCCAAAAAGCCGAGACATGATAGGACTTCTATCTGGAACATATAAAGAACTAAAAATATCAGGAACCCAAAATTCAAGGACCCAATCCATAAATGAGCATCTAAGGTGAACACACACTTCTCAGATGAAGAAATGCAAATGGCAAGTAAATACATAAAAATATTCAGCACCCTTTGTCATTTAAGAAATGCAAATTAAAACAGCACTAAGATTCCATCTCCCCTCAGAAAGAGTGGCTGTCATCAAGAAATCAACCAATAACAAATGCTGATGAGGCTGTGGGGAAAAATGAATCCTTCTCCACTGTTGGTGGGAGTGTAAACTGCTAGAAACACTATGGCAATCAGTGTTGAGATTCCTCAAAAGCTAGGATCAGAGGTCCAATTTGACCCAGCTATTCCCCTTCTGGGTATTTTTCCAGAAGAACTGATAACATCATACCTCAGCAATATATGTTTATAATAGTGCAATTTGTCATAGAAAAACCTTGGAAACAACACAAATGCCCATCAATGGAGGAATGGATAAAATAGATGTGGTATTTTTATACAATGGAGTATTACTCAGCTGAAAGGAAAGATCAACTTGACTTTTTTATAGGTAAATGTATGCAACTAGAGTCCATACTCATAAGTGAAATAAATCAGACCCACATGTGTAAACATCATATTGTCTCCCTAAAGTTAGAAACTGAAAGAGTAAATAAAATCTAAAAGGTATAATGGATCTTGTGAAAGGGAAAATGCTCAAAAAGAAAAATATCTGGGATGAAAGATAGGAGAAAAGAAAGGAAAAAGTAGGTGAAAAAATATATGTATACACACAAAAGATAACTATCATAATTGTACTACTAATTTCTACTAGTTTATTGAAAGGAACAGTTAATGCTTAATTTGTTGATGTATTTTGCATTCCTATATCTGGTAATCTGAACAACTACTTTGGAGATAATAATATGCAATATACCAACCATTGTTGATTTCCTATCATCTTGTTTTGAAATTTTCTATCACTTTAAATGTTTTTTTAAACCTTTTTATTCTCTCTAAAAAATGGTCAGCTGCTAAACTAATACAACTATGATTCTCACTCCAATAAAATTATGTAATTATATTCTTCTCACCACTGTCTTGCATGGCAAGATTTGTTTTAACTACAGATCTTGGTTAACACCCCTACTCTGCAATTCACTAATTTTTTTCCAGTTAACATGATTTAAGTATAGTATATTGTTTTGCAGAATGTTGATAATCAAGGTTAATGGGGCAGAAAAATAAGATTGTGTCTGTCAATGAGAAATTACTGTTGTAGTAGTCAGTGTCACCATAGAGACAGAACAAATGGGATATGAGAGGAGAGGAGAGAAGAGGAGACGAGAGGGAAAGAAGACAGAGAAATTATAAGAATCAGTTCCCATGATGATGACTCACAATTCCCAAACCCACCATCTACATACTGAAGGTGTGCGGACCAAGAAAGTCACTCATTTTAGTCTGAAGGCAGAAGACCAATGTCCTAGATGGAGGAAGATCATTGGTAAGAGAAAACACATTTTCCCTACTTCTCTTGTTGTTTTAGCTAGCCTCTTAAGCAATTAGACCAGGCTCATCCACTCCAGTGTTAGCAATGTGTTCTTAGTCTCCTGACATGAATGCTAACCTCCCTCAGAAACTCTCTCATAAAGCTGCCCTCAATCTTGGTTAACTATTTATTGTGATAGTTTATAAAGCAATCACACTGACATGTAAAAGTATTTCATAGTTAACATTCACAGCTCTTAATAATTTTGTAGTCATTTTCAACATCTACCACTTTACTCTCTGTACTTGAATCTCTTAAAAACTTACAGTTATCTAGTGATTCTAGTCGACCTGAGAAATTTCCCTGCTTCCCAGAATGTACTTCAATCACATGGGTCAGGAGGCAAAGTCTCTCAGAACTACTATTTTCTCACAAATGCATCTAGTACTGGTGCCTGACCCCAATTGTGTTCTCTGTCCTGGTGGAAGCCAAGACTTCAAAGTCTGGTGAGATTCCATCTCACTCCAGAAAGAATGACTGTTATCAAGAAGTCAACCAATAGCAAATGCTGTCAGGGCTGTGGGAGAAAAAAGAATACTTCTTCACTGTTGATGGGAGTGTAGGCTGATGCAATCACTGGAAATCAGTGTGGAGATTCCTCAAAAAACTAAGATTAGAGGTCCAATGTGACCCAGCTGTTCCACTTCTTGGTACCTTCTTGAAAGAATTAAAGGCAAGGAACCACAGCAATATAGCCGTACCTGTGTTTATTGCAGCACAGTTTATAATAGCGAAATCTTGGAAGCAACCCAAATTTCCAGGAAGTGAGGAATGGACAAAGAAGATTTTTTTTAATAGAATGAAATACTACTCAGCAATAAAGAGGAATGAGCTTGAGACTGTCATAGCTAAATGGATGGACCTTCAGACCATACTCAAGTGAAATATATCAGACAAACATGTAAATAGCATATTGTCTCTCTCATATGAGAAATGGAAAGTGTAAATAAGAACTGAAAAGTTTGATGGATATTGTGAAATAGGAAGACATGGTTGGAAAGGAAAGGAGCACTAGGGAGGGGGAGGGAGAACAGAAGGAAGGGAAAAATGAGAAAAAAAAGATAAAATGGAAACAAACGTTGTAAATAACCAGAGGAATAGGCATTGAGGGGAGTGAAGGGGACTGAAAAAAAGAGGAATCCAGATACACCATGTGCAGCTACAAATTGCTTATGATGAATGTGATCATTGTGTATATGTAAATGGTACCAATAATTTTATTATTAATAAAAACTTCATCATTAGTAGGGTTTTGAGAGTTAAAGTTGTAATAAGTAAATTTTATCTAATTTTCTTACATATTTTAGGTCATTTTTCCCCATACATTTATGACTATGTATTTCTCCTTAAAGAACTTCAAATGAAGTCAACTTCTAGAATGAGGTACTTTCTCTCTGGGCTCCAGGTCTTCCACTGTGGAGCTAATGTCCACTCACAAAGAGTAGTTCTCCATTAATGTGGAATTCTTGTACAGTTCTGTTAACACTGGAGTCTCAGGGTTTCTTCATTATTGGATACACTAGTCTTTTTCCTTAGATGCAAGGATATTTAGATTCACCTTGGGATAAACTCTGAGAGAGAGAAAAAGTCACGGTTCTGCAAATATCCATCTAACATTTCAAAATTTAGTAAGAGATTCATGCACACAAGATATTTAATATAAGTCTAGAAATAAAAAATTTAAAAGTGTTAAAATGTGGAGCTCTTATTTTGCACACAAGTTTTAAGAAATAGTTTATGGCAAGCTTGATAGCAAATTATCACTCCCATTCTGTAAAGCTTGGAAATTTTATTTCTGCCTATGTTTGGGTACTTCCTGCATTATATTATAGTTATGTCTTTCCTCTCCTACACTGTGAATATTCTAGGACACGGACCTCAGTGGTGTCTGATCTGTCCCTGTGTCTCATGAAAAGCCTTTGATAGTCAGTAATATGTGCACAGATGACAATAAATCTATCAAATCACATATTCTTTCTTCATCAACTTGTACAGTATTTAAAGGTATATCACTTTATTTTGTAATCTATTCTAATTGTTGAAATATATTATAGCAGAAAAATGACATAGTAGATGCCACAACAGAGAAAATTCTCAATGTGTACAATTAGAATATGCAAATTTTTCTTAAGTGGCCTCCCTGTGAAATATATGCTCCATATACCTTAAGTTTCCAGCTTTGCATGAAAGCATTATATACTACGTGCCTTAGCCTAAATTCCAGCTCGGTTCCTGGATTTGAGTATAGAAAATGAGTAAGAGCACTGTCCTGAGTGTCATAGATTTCAGTCCCTTGGAGAAGGAACACGTGAGTCAAACAACCACCCAGGAGATGTGGAGGAAGTCAGGAAGGTGTGGCTGGACCTGATCTAGTCTTGGTGATGGTTTTGCTGTAGATGTCGCAGTCTTAACAGGACTACACACTGAACAGGGAACAGGGTTGAACAGGAACTAACAGACAAATGCTGGTGTGAGGAAAAGACCAGGTTAGCTCTGATCTTATTTAGTATAGGATATTCAATGACATGATACTTCTATTCTCATGGAGCAAGACTTTCAAACATCAGCAATGCTGTCCTACTGGACATAAAAGCAAATCTTCAAATAAGATCAATGTGACTAGAAATCACAGCAAAAGTCAAATAATCATACATGATGTAGGCTTTTTTATTTGGAATACAACATTGAATTCAGTGGGTCCCCAAAATATTGAAAATCTCGATTTATAGAAGGAATGTTTTTAAACCAAATATTAAAAACGTAAGTAAGGAATGTTTCATAAAGAAGATGAAGAAAAAAGAATCCCAGCACCACCATATCCAATTTCTCAACTGAGAAAAGTGTCCAAATGGAGACCAATGGGCAGCTTTACTTCCTCTCTGTCACAAAGAAAAGCTAGTCATTAATAAAATGTTCAGTTTTGAATTATTCTTTCCTGCAACAGATACTTTGCTGCTATAGAATTTCCTTATGAACCTCCGAAGGAAAGGCTAAGAATGGGATTAAGATTAGACATGGCTTTGAATTGATCCCAGAGATCTGACAGAATGGAATAAGGTGGACCTACATAAGATCACTACCACTCTCCAAATTCATCCTGGGAATTTGCCCACCTGAAGCAAAACTATAGCTGTGCATGCTTCTGCTCGGTATTGTCCATTTGAATGGGTGTTTAATTCACATTCACAGATATACTATATTCTATTACTGGGTACAGGCTGTTAAGTTGATATCTGGGATGAGGAGAGAAATGTTGTGACTAGAAAACATGGACTTCTACATGGTGACAGTAACATCAAGAACACTCTTTCATTGGCACATATCCTATTTATAGGTGGTTAAAGGTAGAAAAGGCAAAAACACTGCAATTGAATTCATTCCATTAAGTTGTCCAAGGCCTCATTATATGATGCAAGATTGAATAATAGGTGAATGTTTTGACTAAAAAATTATCACAGCAAAAGATACATTGCCATTAACTCCCTCAAATACTCTGCTCACTTCAAGCACACTATTGCCACCACGTTTGCCACTTTCTGAAGCAGTTCTGGAAGTCCTCTTTCAGTTTTTTAGTTGTGCTGTTGTGTCTGCTTTAGTGTCCTTAATTGGTTTAAATGTTTGTCTTTACTGATCATTTTGGCTTTAGTAAAGAGTTAGAAGTTGCATGGTTTGAGGTCCAGTGAGTAAGATGGATGAGATACACTGTACTATGTTTACGAGCTTGCCTTTCTGTTAGAAGGCACTCAGCAGCAGCATTCACCATATTTTTGAGTCTACCTTGTCGGCCCCCATGAAAGAGACTTGCAGAAGAATTTCAATAAGTGGCAAGAATGATGGGATCCATGTGTTGGACCTGAGAGGGGAATATTCTAAGGGGAGTTAATGGCAATGTGACTTTTGATATAATAAATTTTTTCTAGTTTACATACTCTATATTCCTGTCACACCTCTTAGAGGACTTTACAGGTGCCAACTTGTCTTAATTACTTTTCTGTTACTGAGACAAACTATCCAACACCCACTAGTTAAAGGAAAAGGAGGATACTGTTCCAGCTTGTGGCAGAACTTGGCATCATCTTTATGATATTGGGCACATGCAGAATGCAAGATTATGGGGTTAAAAAATACTTCCACCTCCATTTCAGAAGGTCCAAGAGGCCAGGAAGTGTGCCACTGAGAGAGCAGTGTGTGAAGTTGTGAATGGGAAGCCAAAGATGCAGTGGAGACCACAGAAGTGTGGAAAAAACTAGGAATGTGGATTGTCCATGGAAATCTGCAAGGAGGGAGCAAAACAGGCCTAAAAGAGAAGATGAGGAAGCTACAACCGCTGGAAGTGCCATAGGGGGGAGTCACTCAAGCCCTTTGGAGCTCACAATTTGCCACAGATTACCTCAGAAGGTGGACATGGAACTACAGGACTTAATGTTAGCACTAATGGATTTTAGATTAGCTTTGGTCCCAGTCCCTTTGTATCCTGGTCTGGAGATTCGACACCCATACCCATGGTAAAATTCCTGACCAAAATCTTGGACTCCTGTGTTCTATATTTCTGGTCTTTAATCTAGTCTTTACCATTTTAATTATCATCAGAACAACTATTTTATCTACTGGAAAAATTTGAAACCTGAATTCTTATGTTAATTTCACTAGAAATTTTATGTAACCTTTTTATCAAACTTATTTCTGCCATTTAATTTTTCTGCATCAGTTTGTAGAAAGCAGAGATTTGCTATTCTCATGTGAATGTTCTAAATGGAACTTTCTTTGGGGTGTCAAAATTTGCACACATCATCAGGGGACAAGTTCATTATGTTCAGTCAGCTTGCTATTCCCTAGAATGTGAGGCGAACATGCAGTTGGTAGGACCACCCATCCTGGAGTGCAGCGTGCTGCCCAATCTTCAGGAGCCTGGTGCTCACCAGAAACTACACCTGGCAGCCACTGCTGCATCTGGCTTTTGTCTCATTTCATCTCCAATTGCTGAGAAATTGAGGTTGAGTGACCTGTAACATGTCACACCTCTGAGTGTGTTTGAGGTTCTTAAAAAAAGTAAGACTCTTTAAAACACAACGTTTTTAGATGGTATTGCACAAAGAATGTATTAAACCTCCCCTTGTTCTGATGTTTCTTCTCTGCTTTTACTTTCAAAGCTTCCCCAGATTACTGAGTGTTGTCATCCAAGACTGAGGCCCATCAGCTCTTCCTTCACTTAAAAAAAATAGATGCATTAATGCCTCTGAAAAAAATACTTAAACATGGCTAAGTGTTTAAAAACACTTAAAAATCATTAAAATAGTAACTTTTTATTATGTTAATAGTACTACAATAAAAAAGAGAAGAAAAATTACACAAATATGAGAAACATTTTCAGTAATGGGAATATAGCTCATGAATACACTTTTATTTTCCAACTGTATAACAAGGACACACTATTTGTAGAATCAAAAGTAAAATAATACAGTCTTTTAAGAAAACATATTTGCATCAAATGTATTTTTAATATATCTGTTGATTTTCTAAACTGAGGAAGAATTTTTGGAAATATTTTCACATAAACATGCCTTCTGGTATTTTGTATAACATCATAGCCATTTAAGCATTTAGCTCTGCAGAAAATGATATAATCTTCTATTTTTATGGTATAAACTGGTCATTAGCTGTGCATGATATTTTAGGCCTCATATACTTTGCTAATAACTTGGTTAAGCTATTGAAAACTCACTTCTCGAGTTACAGGTAAGTCAAATACTCACTTGTGTAATTGTGCATTCACATATCGAGCTTCTCTTGTGGGGAAAGCACGCAGCAGATGGTCCTAGAGTACAGAGAATTCCTTCCAGTCCTCCTTTGGGAAGCTCACAATAGGCATTTATGTGTTATGATTTGTGTCTAGCTGTCCCCCCAAAGCCTCAGGCAGTGATGGGGTGGGCTTCTAGAATTTGTGATTGATCCATGGTCCAACGCTGGGACTGTGGGTGTGAGTGCTACACCGGCCCCAGGGCGGGCAGCCTGTGTACAATGTAAGGGAGGGAAAGAGCCTTGCTCTCTGTTGTGCCTCCCTTCTGCTCTTGCTGCTTTTGCTGTTTTCTGCCTCCATGAACTGTTGCCTCTGCTGTGTGCCACCTGCCTTGGAGCCAGCCGAGTATCGACTGAAACAGCCACAAACTGAGCTAAATAATTCTTTCCTTCCTTAATTTTGGGCATCAGGATTTTGTCCCAGCAATGAGAGAAAAGTAAGCAAGACATCATGTTAGTCTATAGCTTATTAGTGGATAAGAATAACAAAAAGTTTCTTGGACATATCTGGGGATCAAGTTGTAGTGAGCCCTACTGTAAAATAGTTTTATTGAGATAAATGAAGTATCATCAACATCCCCCAGTTGCGTCCCACAGTTCAACAGCCTCTGTTTGTTCCTGGCGTTGGGCATCACCACAGTAATCTTCATGTCGAAGCTCAATTCTTCTCCACTCCTTCTTCCTCACACTTTCTCCTCAGCCTGGGAAATCATTAATCTGTCTTTTGACTCTAGAGATTATCTAACCCAAGCATTTCATGAAAATAGAAGAAAATATACAATCTTTTGCAACTAGCTTTTTAAATTTAGTTTAAAGTTTTCAGGAATTACCCATGCTGTAGCGTGATGCAACATTTCACTTATTTTTATTGCCAAATAATAGTGTGCTCTATGAGTGTAGTGAAATTTGTATATTCTTTTACCAGAGAAGGGACTTTTGGGTTGTTTCCAGTGTTTTTTTGCCTTTTAGGAAAAGTACAGCCATAAACATCCTCCTGCAGGTTCAAGGTGGATGTATGTTTTAGGGTTTCCTAGCCGTACACCCAGAGATGTGTTAATTAGCTTTTCTGTTGCAGGAACAAAATATCAGAGAAAAGGACCTTGGAAAGGGAAAGGTTCATGAGCGACATGGTTTCCGAGGTTTCAGCCCATGGTTAGCTGCTCCTACTGCTGTGCCCTAGGGAGAGGCAGAACCACCTGAAGCAGAGTGTGGTGGGCAAAACTGCGCAGCTCACTGCAGAGAGGAAGCAGAGAGAGAAACATACAAGGGTGTGAATAAGGTCTGCCCTTCAAGGGTGTCACGGGTCCCACCATGACTCACCACCTCCAGCCAGAGCCCAACTTCTGCCGTGTCTACCACCTCCCGAGGGCACCAAACTGGCATCCAAACCTCCCACCCACGAGCTTCTGCGGGAACGTTTAGTTCAAAAGCACAAGGGGTGCAGCTGATGTGTCCCAGGGTGAAGTGGGTTGATTTCATCCATAAACAGCCTGACCACAGTTCCTACTGTTTTGGTCAAACATCAGTCTTGATTTTGCTGTGAAGAAGTCTTATAGATGTGATTAATTTTTGCGCTCAGATGACCTTAAATAAAGGGAATTGTATCTGATAAATCAGACAGGCCATATCCAAACAAGTAAGGGTCATAAGAGCAAAACCTGATTTCGTAGAGAAGAAACAGTTGTTGAACATGATAAAAGATATTTAAAAGAGTAAAATTTAGGCCAGAGTGAGTTGTGCCAGGCACTTCCAGCAGGGCAATAGAAGGAAATTTCTCATGGAGAGCAACTTGGTTGTGCATACGTGAAGCTGAAATGATCCTACCTGTTACTTATATTTCTAGATCTACATACTAATACCATATTATTTTCCTATAGTTTGTAGAAAGTGTTGAAATTAAAATTCTAAGCCCTCTGGTTTTGTTCTTCAAAATTCTTTTGTTGAGCCAGGCATAGTGGAACATGCCAGTAATCCCAGCACTTGAGAGGCTGAGGCAGGAGGATCACTGTGAGCTCAAGGCCAACCTGGACTAAATAAGCAAGTTTAAAGCCAGTGTGCACTGAATAGTGAGACCTTGTCTCAAAAATAACAAAAAATAAGACAAAATTATTTTGTTATTAGGTGTCATTTGAATTTCCATATGAATTTTAGCATTGGTTTCTCAATATTTGCAAAAAAGCAGTGAGATTTTGATGGGGTTTTCATTTATTCTATGGTTAAATTGGGGAACAGAACATTTAAAGTTTTCTGATACATGAGTAAAAAGATATTTATCCTTTATCAAGACTTTTACTCTCAAAATATTTGTAAATTACGTGTTGTATTTTTAAAAAATTACTCATAATTATTTCATTTTCCTGATGCTCTTTTAGGTAGTGTTTTAAAGGTTAGTTTCCAGATTATATATTGCTAAATGTAGAAAAATAATTGTGTGTTTTGATCATATATGTTGCAACCTTGTTGAGCTTTTTGTCTGAGGTACTTTTCTCCTGTTGCTGAGACAAAATACCTAACACCCAAAGTTAAAGGAAAAACGTTTGTTTACCTCACAGTGTGTAGAGGTTTCCATCCGTAATCAGTGGGCTCCAAGATAGGGTGACGTGGCAGACAGATATTGCAGAGGAGAAGCAGTTTATGACGGATAGAGGGTAGCAAAGGCAGCAAGCGATAAGACAAGTCTTTTTCTCTCCCTTATATTGTATCCAGGCTACTGGGATTAGGGTAGTGCCAAGCAATCAGAGGACTGATTTAGTGAGCACCCACCCTTAATCCTAGCATTTATGTGAATTTCAGTTCTTGCCTTTCTCTAATCTCAACAAGGAAGATGGCGATATTTCACTATGTAGTTTGATATTATTTGCAGTTTTTGTCTGTTTATTTTTTTAAGGTGGCCTCCACTATGTAGAGGGAGTTCCTTTCTTGTGTCCAACTTGTTTTTTTTTTTTTTTTTAATAAGTGGTGTGCAGTGGATTTGTGAAATAATTACTCTGTGTCCTTGGAAGTGATCATAAGTTTTTTCCCTTCATTGTATTGATATGATCTATTGCATTTATTGACTTTTGTATGTTAAAAACTTATATTTTTGAAATAAATTCTGCTTGGGAACAAACTTTTATATGTATCTGGGTACATTTTGTATAATTTCATTGGATACTTTTTATTTTTGTATTTGTAATTGAAATTGATACTCAGTCTTGTAATTTCTTTCTTAGTTTTAGCATCAGGGTAAAACTGTACTGCTAGGCAGAGTAAAGCAGTCCTTCCTATTCTATTGTTGAGCAGATGATAGAGGAGAGGATGAGAGATGACAAAGGACTGGTGTTGACCTTTTTTTAAACATCTCTAGAAGTTCACTGGCAGGCCAATCAGGACCCAATCCTATGTGGTTTTAATTAGTAATACCATCCTTTTGTTCATTATAGACCTACTTGGATTTTCTGTTTCTTCCAAATTCTATTTCAGTTGTTTAGGCTTCCAAGGAATTTGTTCATTTCACCTAAATAATCTAATACATTGCAATATAATTGTTCAGTGTATTCTGCAGTAGTATTTCCTGTACTTCTTATCTGTGTATGGCTTATGATGTCCCATCAATCTGTATTGCATTTATTTATTTATTTATTTATTTATTTATTTATTTATTTTGTTTTTCTCCAGTACCAGGAACCGAACTCACGACCTTGCACTTGCCAGGCAGGCGCTTTTGCCGCTGAGCTAAATCCCCAGCCCCTGTATTGCTTTTAGTAATTTGAAGTTCTCCTTCTCTCTGTCAGTCTCCTTCTCTCTGTCTCTCTTTCTCTGTCTGTCTTTCCCTCTCTCTCTTTCCCCTGGTCATTACAAAGAACTAAATTTGGCTGACCTGGCTTCATTTGTTATACTATTTTGGATATTTCTAACCTTGGTTTCCTTCCTTCTGTTTTCTTTAATTCTAGCTTCATAAGGAAGAAACTTACAGTACTGATTTAAATTTTTTTCTCTTTAATATAGGCATTTACTGCTGAATGATTTCCCTTTCTCCCTAAACATTGCTTTAACTCCATCTTATATATTTTGATATATTTTGGTTTTCCTTTCAGTCACCTCAAATAGCATTTTGGATTTTTTTGTAAGCTTTTTTATTCTATTGGTCCAAAGGTGTAGTTTCTCATATTTGAGGATTTCTCATTTTTTTAACTTGTTGAATTCTAATTTAAAGTCACTGAAGCTAGATAATATATTTAACTTTTTGCTATTATAGAGGACTCTTTGGCTGGAATAGCTGTTACATGTTTCATATGTAGCCAAAACCAGCTGGATTAAGCAAAGGAACAAATCAAAAGACCCACAAACACAGTTGTTCTCAGAGAATGGTTGTGTCCACTGGGCCTTCCCAGGCTCTTGCTGTCTTACTGAAAGAATGGGATGGGACAAACAGGTAACTTAATACTTTGACACATATTGACAATATTAAAGGTATTGTAGGCAAAAAAAGTAGGAAGAAGTGTTCTGCAAAGAAAGAAAGAACAAAATGATCTAAAAAGAAGAAGAAAAGAAGGGCTCTGCTAAGACGTGCTCTGAGAAAGGGATGAAAGAAGAGAAAATATGCCGCACATTCAGCGTGGGCCACTGCAAGAGAAAGAGGACAGTGGAAACAAGGCCAACAGTCATCTGTCGTGTCTTTACGTGACATTACATCCAGGCAAGGCTCCAAAGCTGCTTTTTGCATGCAATCTGGCCATGATTTACAGGTCTCAGTGTTTGACAGGTCACAACCAAGTGTCCAGCCAGCAGGCTGTGCCCTAATCTCCTGCCTTGATATCCCCCCACAAAGGCATACTATAGTGTATCTGTGTGAAGTCCAGTGTGAGCAAATAAAGACATGGCATCCAGAGCTACAAGGGTCACATGCTGTGAAAACGGTGTGAGAAGCAAGATGATGGTGCACACCTGTAATCCCATTGCTCTGTGAGACTGAGGCAGGAGGTTTGCAAGTACCAGCCTAGGCTGAGAAATTTAGTGCCTTAGCAAGATCCTTTCTCAATATGAAAAAGAAAAACGGGCTAGGGATGTAGCTCAGTGTAGAGGTCCTGGATTCAAACTCCAGCATGGGGTATATCACTGAGGATATTGCATGAGACAAAACAGAGTGACTTGAATGGATTTCTGAACATCTCAAAGACAAAAATCCTAAAATTCTCCAAGAGGGAAGTTTGATGTGCTATTCAGGAAACAACACAAAACACTACCATTCATACTTTCTGAGTGAATTCCACAGATCTGAGGAAGGCATGATGGCTGGTGCAACATATAGCATCCAGGTTTTGGTAAATAGATATTAATTTTCAATTTTGTGTTCACATTTGCAGAACTTTAATTGTATTTTGGGTATGATTGCTTTTATGTTTACACTGCTTGCTTGCTACCACCAGATCTGTGTGTTGCTAGTCAGTGAGAGATAATACAAAGACAAGAAAAATCACAAGAGCACTAATTGCATAACTGAGCTCCATCATCTCTGATTTGGGGCCAGTCTCCTCTGTGATATAAATTATTTGCAGTATTCACTGAACTTCAGTTAATATTACTTCCTCCAGTATTGTCTTATCTCTGTTTTTGCTTGCTGAGACTGCTTCCCATTTTCAGTACAATTGAACATAGTGTTGTATAGCTATTGACCACTTTCAATTGGCTAGAAATAATTAATCTCATTTTTTTGTTGAGTGATTTTGTCCTGTAGAAGAAATAAATCACTTCCTGAATGCACATCTTCCCAAGTGCTTGGAAGATATGACAAATTGAAAACTCTCTGAGGTGTGTTAATGCATTTTACTGTCTGGTTATATTGCATTTTAATGTGAGACCCTATGAAAGGTAACTTAGATTTTCTTCTGGGCTTTACAGAGGGGTGGACTGCACTCAGTAACCCCTGTCAAATAAAGGTAAAAAAAATTAATTAAGTCATAAATCCTTACAAATTGTTACAGAAAAGTAGTGAATTCCTCCTTGCATCTTTTATAATAGCAATATTGTATTAAAAATTAGTTAGCATGGTGGGCTGGGCCAGGTTTGAGGAAAGGAAAAAGGTTTCTTTGCATATTGACATGTCCATCATATCTGTTGAGTTCAGTATCGAGTGACAAAGTGAAACCTCTCAGACTCATTGAAATGATTTGAGATGTTTTTAAATGTAACGTGTTTTACAAATTCAATCTTTATAAGTAGTAGGTATAATGTCATAGGAAATGAAGTTGTAATGCTGGAAATTAAATTTTAGCAGAGGTAAAATTATCAGACACTAAAAAAGTATTCAGGAAATGCTTTTTGAACACCAGTTACTAAAATATTCTAGTGGTATAGTTTTAAGCAATTCAAGGATGATGCCTTCAAATAAGTTACAAGCTAGTTAATTTTCTAGTAATTGCTTTCTTGTTGGATGATTGGAAATCAATAGGATTATAGGCTGAGGCTGTGTATCTTCAGGTCATTGAGTGAAAGCCTGAGGATTTTAAGGTATCATTCACACGTCATACTGTAATTAAGAACACAGTGCACTAATTTTTATTGATTTATTGAAAGGAACAGTCAATGTTTAATTGTTTGATCAATCTTGCATACCTATATCTGGTACTCTGAGCAACTACTTTGAAGATAACATTAAGGAATACAACAAACATTGTTGATTTCCTATCATCTAGTTTTTGTGTTGTTTTGTTTTTGTTCTTTTCTCTTTAAAATAAAAAAGAACACAATGCAGGAACCATGCATTCATATGAATAAAAAGTTAAAGAAACCTTAAAAGAAATATAAACCTGAGGAATAGATGACATAAAAATCATGAATATTTATAAAGTTATCTCAAATAACTTATTAGTAATTATGGTAAAATAAATTTGAGACCACAAACTCAGACTTTATTTTAACAAGTGCTAAAATATATCAAGGACAAAGCAATACCAGTATTTAAAAAGTTATTATAGGGGCTGGGGATTTAGCTCAGTGGCAAAGCGCATGCCTGGCAAGCGCAAAGTCATGAGTTCGGTTCCCGGTACCAGAGAAATAACCAAATAAAAAAAAAAATAAAAAGTTATTATAGATAACTTTTCAATCAACATGTATAAAATGATTGAAATTTGTTTAGTTGATCTTAGTTTTCTCAAAAGAGATAATCAAGAATTAAATTAGAATAATAAATGGGAATGAAAAAGAATCATGATATAAAACAATGCCAACAAATGACATTTTCACCAAATATAATTTCCAGACAAAGAGAAAAATCATAAAACTGTTATTGTCCAATTCAAAAAATTTGAATTTTTCACTGCAAAGTGAGAAAAAGTTTGATAATATAGCTTAAATATGAAGTTTTTATTGATATAACACTATAAGAACATAGCTTAAAGAATAATACAAATAATTTATTAGAATATCTAGCTTTGTGACTTTTCTTATATATCAATATTCTTGAATTTTTAGTCCTATGTTACAGAAGTCTACTTAAAATTAAACTTACTGATGAGTGTCTAAGCTGAGGTTTGCATATTATGGTTTCCAAATACTTATGACACGGACATTGTCAAATAAAATATTTTTGCAATGAAAATCAAATTATTCATTTTTATGTTGTATTTAGAAGGCAATTTGGATAGCAAAAGATAAATTGTGTTTATATGACAAAGCTTGGGGAGATAAAAACATGATAGGATCATAGTACTTAAATGGAAGAATTGACTAAATGATATCTTTTTATTTTAAATAGACAAGAAAACAGTAAAAATGATACAGAATTTCAAAACAAGATGATAGGAAATTACCAATTGTTATTATATTGTATATTATTATCTTCAAAGTAGTTGCTCAGATGACCAGGAACAAGCATGAAAATTGATCAAACAGTATAAATTATCAAACTAATGGTTTCCTTCAATGAACTAGTGGAAATTATGGGGGCTATTATCTTAGCTATCTTGTGTATATATACATATCTTTTTTCCCTTTCCTCATTTTCTCTTTTCCCTCATCCCAGTTGTCCATTCCTTTTGAGCAGTTTCTTTCCCTTTCACTATATCTATTGTACATTTTGGATCTTATTTCCTCTTTCAGTTTCAATTTGCCATAGCTAAATCTTGGAAACAACCGAAATATTCATCAGCCAAGGAATGGATAGAAAAGATGTGGTGTTTTTATACAATGGAGTATTACTCAGCTATAAAGAAAGATAAACTCGAGGCTTTTATAGGCAAACGGATGCAACTAGAGACTGTACTCATAAGTGAAATAAATCAGTCCTGCGTGTGTAAACATCATATTGTCTCCCTAGTGTAAGAAACTATAGGTAATTTTGTCTGTAGTTTTTTCTATAATCTCCATGTTGCTAGGATTAAAGTCAGCATCACTCAGGCCCAGCTGCACACAGATTTACTGAGCCACAACAACAACAGCAACAATACGGGCTCCGCCTACGCACTAATCAATAGACTGATGGGTAAGGAAAATGTTCTATCTATATATACACTAGAGTATTATTCAGCCATAAAAGAGAAAGTATTTTTGTCATTTGAAAGAAAAAAGAATAGATTTGGAGATGGTAATATTGAGAAAAATACACTAGACTCAGAGAGACAAATATCACATGTTCTCTCTGATACGTGGATGTAAGAAAAGGGTAAGAAAGTAGAAGAGACTGTTGTTAGGCAACAGAAGGGGAAGAAGTAGGAGGAACAGGGGGTACAAGGGTGGATAATGGGGCATGAATATGATCTAAATATATTACACAAATTGAAACCTCCCAAAACATGTGAAATTCGGGAGCGGTGTGAAATTCAGGAGCGGTGTGAAATTCGGGAGAGGTGGGACATGCTGGTCATGGGAGACATTAAAGCATGTTGTGCGCCTGTGCAAATCTGCCCAAATGCAACCTATTCATCTGGATAACAGGTATACACTAATAAAACAGTGTGTGTGGGGGGAGTGTAAACTGTGGACCAGGAGGTAGCATCCTCTTGCCTGTGGACTTTTGTTACTGCTCAGTGTCCTAGCACTGTGTTCCATAAAGCAACCAATCAGAGTCCTCTGCCTTTCTTCAGTTCTACAGTAAGCAATGCTACATCTCATGACTTTTTTAACAACAAAAGCTTCCTTTCTTTGCAGAATAAAATTTTGAGCGGGATTATACAAGTTATTTCAGCAATCGTCTCACACTGAGCATAAGACTTCCTAACAAAATTCTCTCGTTTTTTCTTGAAGAGGATGTTTTCAGATTAGTCCTGTAGATAGTGAAAAGATGACATCAACGACAAAACACATTTTAGAAGATATAAATATTGAGCTGGATAAATGTCACTACTTTTTGTGACCTCCCAAGATCACCTGTTGCACTGATTTAGTAGAAGAGTTCTTGGTGGGTCTTCAGTACTTGCTCTCCTTCCCAAGCATAGAAGGGATAAATTGGCTGAATATCTGTCTGAGTGACTGACACGACCCGTGGTTTTCCATCCCTGTCCCTGTGTGTGACATATTCTCATCTTCTTGAAGGCATACTTCACAGTGACAGTTACCTAGACTCACATCTAATAGGACAAGTTTCATTCTGTTTATTATTGCTCAGTGTCTGATAACCAGATATTACATCCCATGTAATTTAAGAAGTGAAATTCTTTGCATCTAAATGTGTGTACAGCATATAAATGTGAACAGTGTATAAGTTTTGGAGAGAAGGCTGAGAACTGTGAGTCATGCCTTTTATCTAGTCCAACATGTCCCTTTCAAAGCCTCCACAAAGCACACAGGGGAGCCAGGTGTGGTGAGGCACACCTGTAATCAAAGCATTCTGGCAGGAGAACTATAAGTTTGAGCCTAGCCTGGGAATCAATGACTTAGTGAGACTGACTCAAAATAAACAATAAAAAAGGGGGCTGTGAATGTAGCTTAGATTGAAGGCCCTGGGTTCAGTCCCCAGCACCACAAACAAACAAACCAACAAGGAAAAAATAACCAAACACATACAACACACACACATTGGCAAATTGTAAGCAGTAATAATAAAATAAAATAATAAAGTGTGAATAAATTTCCTAATGGATTTCCAATCTACTGAGCAGCAATCATACTACAATAGTTCTTGAAAGGACCATGAACTCTTATCATTTTTTAAACAATATAATTGCCTCTAAACGTGTGTACAGCATTATGGACTCTTATCCAGATAGTGATCTTCCGTAGGCTAAATGGAAATTTAGCTAAAATTGTTTCTGATCTTATTCTTTGTAATATACGATAAATGAGCTGAAAACGTGCTTTTAAGAGTTTCAATTGAGGTAATCCTGTGCTCTTTTCTGATTCCATAAGCCTATATTTAGCAGATATTTAGATATATTAAATATAAGTTTTCAACAGCCTAAAATAAATGAACTCAAGCATCATTACATCTATGTATAAGAAAACTGAGACTGATGTGACTATCAAGCACTTACCTTTTTATGAGACATTTTACAAGTAGTTATTTTTTGAAGGAGCATATTAATTAAGGGAATAATCTTGAGGAAATAGTAAAGAATGGGGCAAAAGATATTCATACACACAGGAGTATATTGCGGCTTTGCATTTTGCTTTGGAATTTCCATGTAAATGAGATCTCTGTCTCTCTTTTCCAACCCTGGTGGAAGGGGAAGACTCTGGTGCAGGAGGGAGCC
>NW_004955792.1:0-1513 GCF_000276665.1 Chinchilla lanigera
TTCGGGGAAAATCAACCAAGAGAAAAAAGGAAAGTAAACGATGACCGTTAATCATAACCAGTCTCAAAGATACTAAGCGAATACTCATAACAGGACACAAATAGGAAACTTAATTTTACAAGGACAAAGAAAAACCATCATGTATCATTGTACATCAATTAAATTAGCAAAAGGAATAAAAAATAAATACTGAGTAGATATCTGCAAAAAAATGGTCCTTATCACTTGTAACTAGTTTATTCTCCAAAGGACAGTCTGGGCCAGGGATATAGCTTAGTGGTGTAAGCGCCTACCTGGCAAGAGTAAGGTCCTGAGTTTGATTCCCAGTACCAAAAAATAAAAATAAAAAAGGACAGTCTGCCATTAGCTGTAACTTTAAGTCAATATGAATAACACTCCTGGCATGTACCACATACAGCTCTGGGTACCAGCTGTAAAACTGATCATTCACCCTTACCTCCTTGCTATAGTTTGCACACGGCCTCCAGAGTTCATGTGTTTATCCCCAAATTTTCATAGGTTAACAGTATTTGGATTGGGGCCTGTAGAAGGTAATTAGGGTTACATGAGGTCATGGAACCAGACCCTTATGATGGGATTACTGACTTTATAAGAAGAGGAGTGACAAACCTTGTATGTCCTCCACCACATTATGACAAATCAGGAAGGCCCTCTTAGTGCTATCATCTTGATAATAGATTTCCCAAGGAGCTGAACTGTTAGAAGTAAATCTCTCTCCTTTATAAATTACCCCATCTGTAGTGTTCTGTGATAGCAGCAGAAAACAGACCAAGACACTCCTTAATCTGCTCTGCACTCTCTTGCCTCTAAAAGTCTTGGGGTTTGGTCTTTGACATTCATTGTACTTTCTCCAAATGAACTCATACGGTCCCATGTCCCGTATCATTAAATACTGTCTCTAAGCTGATGAGTCCCAAGTTAGCATTTTATCCCCAACCTGAAGTTCCACCCTCTCCTACCCAACTGCCTACTCCACGTCTCCATTTGAATGTCTAATTAGCCTCTCAAACCCGCTTCATTCCTGTGCTCCAAGTGTGGTACCACCTGTCTTCCTAACTTTAAGGCAGTGGCACCACCATCTACCTAGTTGCTCAAGTAAAAGCGAAGGTGTTTTTAATTCTTTTTTCCTGTATACCCCTGAAATCTATCAATAACTCCTGAAGTGTTCACCTCCAGAATATTTCAGTACCTATTTTTCTCCTCTGCAGCCCTGGCCTAACTCCTCATCTCACATAGACTCCTCTGGTTGCCTGCTACTGGTCTCTCTGCTTCCACTCTTTCTCTTTACATCTCAACTGTATGACAGCTGAAATTGACTTTCAAAAAAATAGAATTCAGGTTATGCATAAACCTCCTGGTGGTTTTTGATAATATCAGAAATATAATTGATGTGAACGTCGTCGTCTCACCTTGCAAAGAACTTCGAGGGCCCTGCCCAGTCTGACCTCATCCTCTATGGTCAGGATAACCATCCTCAACCCAGTGGCCTGGA
>NW_004955792.1:1613-7758 GCF_000276665.1 Chinchilla lanigera
GCGGGGCGGGGTGCGCGCGGCGCCCTCGCGGACGTGGACTCGGCGGGCGAGACAGGTGGGGCGCGGCGCTTCTGAGCCCGACCCGGTGGCACGGCCAGCCTCGTCCTGCAGCTGAGGCCGGGACGCGATCTCTGGCTCGTTTCTAACGTGGACAGGCTCGTGTAAGTAATTCTTAGAAATGTGTTTTCTACATCTGTTTTTTTTTTTTTTTTTTTTTTTTGGATGCCTATACCAAAAGTCCAAGACCCGAGGCTTCTTTTTGCGTTGGCGCACCTTTGCCAGTGATGTCACAAACGGCTTTATTCGGGAACCCGTTTGGGTCCCCTGGAAGCACCAGCGGCTGCGAGACACAAGACGCAAGGGCTGTTTCCAGGGCACCCTGAATGAAACTCAATGTATGAGTTCTCGGTATACAGAGGAGAAGCGCTGGGGCACCCCTGTCTGCTCGCACTGACCCGCTGCTTAATGGCTGCTGGGCTGGTGGTGCCTCGCCGTCTAGACGGTGGGAAGGTGGTGGTGACAGCGGGACAGATGCCGCAGAAGGATACGACGGGTTATGGATCCTCTCTTACTAATATGGAACTGTGAAGCCAGTGTCGCTCTGTATGGATGGAATTCTAAACGAGGTTAAATCACCTAGTTTCTTGGCCACTTTAACATGTAAGCAGGTTACCAAAAACATATTACCATAAAAAAATCACAATGCATTACCCAACCAGATAATTCCTTACTTCTTTTTTCCATATTCCTTGCCAGGATCTTAAGGATTCCCACCCCAGTATGCCTTCCTTTGCCTCTTCATTTCACTTCTCCCCACCGCTACGGTGATGCCTCAGTTCCCCTGGAATTGAACTCACGACCTTACACTTGGCAGGTAGGCGCTTATGCCACTGAGCTATATCCCCAGCCCAGCAAAGTTAATTCTTTCCGTGATTCTGTTTGTTTGTTTGGTTGGTTGGTTTTTCTCCGGTACCGGGAACCGAACTCACGACCTTGCGCTTGCCAAGAAGGCGCTTTGCGGCTGAACTAATTCCCCAGCCCCTGTTTTGTTTTTTGGTTTTTTTCCGGTACCAGGAATCAAACTCATGACCTTGCACTTGCCAGGCAGGCACTGTGCCGCTGAGCTAAATCCCCAGCCCCCTCTTTCTGTGATTCTGGTCGCAAACCGAACTGGACAAGAACCGAATCAAATTTGCCCAGGAGGTCAACATTGAATGAAAAGTCGTGATATAAAAACTTTCTTCCTAAATTTATGTTACCTTATGAATCAAGTCTCACACCCTGATGAGTATCACAGTATCAGTGAGAATGACTCAAAAGACAGTAACATCGCCATGGACTATTTAAATTTGCTCTCCCACGGGAAGGTTTGCAAGGGCAGCCTGATTTTTTTTTTTTCCAGTTGTGGTCATGCAAACTTCACAAAATGCGTGATACTATTTGACTGTTGTTCCCAAAGCCCAAAGGAGGTATCTTCAGTGCCACCGGGTTGAGAGGGATACAGGATTACACAGCTGTCTTCTTAGGTAAATCTGACCTACTTAGCCTTCTCTGGAGGTATTTTTCTTGCTGACTCATGAGCAACAGGAAAGTTATGGCCCATTAAGCAGCTTCCAGGTTTTGGAGTAAACTTCTCCAATGAAGAAGGCTCCTGTGTGTCTTGTGTGATATTTCCATTATTCCCCTTGTTGGTAGGTGATGTGGTCACAATACTGGAGCTGGACAATTGGGGGATATATTTACCAGCCCCGTTACCTCGTTTTACAGAAGAAACTAAAGCCCAGAAAGCTGAGAATCTAAGTGACAGAGTTCTTCTTAGTGATGGTTATGATTTTCAGCATACTAATTTTTAAATTAGATTTATATAAGCCACTGAGCAGGGTGTGTAGCTCAGTGGGAGAGTGTTTGCTTAGCATACAGTCCAGGATTTAATTTCTAGCATTGCAAAAAGCAAAACACAGGCTCCCTAAATGGTT
Source organism: Chinchilla lanigera (assembly GCF_000276665.1). Lineage (NCBI taxonomy): Eukaryota > Metazoa > Chordata > Mammalia > Rodentia > Chinchillidae > Chinchilla > Chinchilla lanigera. Next base: position 3,590 of record NW_004955792.1, read on the forward strand.
AAATCTAAATTTATTTTAAATATGTAAGACATTAACAATTTTTTTTTACCTACTTTGCCCTTGTTTCTTTTTTAAATGAGTACAGGTGACAACCAAGCTATCAACCAAGTATCAACCAAGTTGATAAATGTGAGTTACATCAAAACACATCTTACATAAAACCATCTGTGAAGTGTTAAACCCCAATCACCTATCTCTAAATCAGGTTACAAGGTGGCTGTGAAGATTAAATGAGACAATACAGAATATGATTCAGTAAATGCTAGAAATTAGGTTCTCAATACATGCTAGAAACTATGCTATATTTATTTACATTGGGGGGGCTCACCAAACCTTTTATTAACATGGTAAATTTGATAATAATTCAAGAACTTGAATAACTTATTCTTACTCATAGCTGTCATTCAGACATGGTAGACATCAGAATACAGTAATCAGTGAAAATATGTATGTAAAAATCTGTCTGATGATCCATCCATCCGTCCATTTTGGGCCTGGCCCAGATGAAAACAAAACCAGTGTTTCCTTAAGCTACCACCACTATGCCTGCTGGGGTCCCAGTCTCCTGATTGACTGGAGGAAGTGCCTCAAGGGCATGTGTTTTAGGCGGGGCAGAAACCTGGTAACTGAGTTCCTGTGTTCGTGAGCTGGAGACTGCCTCCTGAACTCAGAGGGACCCTTCATCCCACCTTGTCTCTTGAAGCCTCCATGAGGTACAATAGGTAAGGATTCTCTCCTTCCCAGGCTACTTTGTTGTGTTAAATTATTTTCCTTTTCTGCTGAAGGACTGTCAGACAATCTGTGGAGGAGTAGCAATATTCACAGTCACACAATGACAACTTTCTTGAGATTTTCAAATAAAACAATACAATAAAAAGGCTAAATTTTACTGTATGTGAATTAAATCAACTAGGTTAAAATTTTAAATTAAAGAACTTGCTTTTTTGAGAGTCCTCACTGTGTAGTCCAGACTGGCCATGAACTCACTATGTAGTCCAGACTGGCCATGAACTCACTATGTAGTCCAGGCTGGCCTTGAACTTGCTGTAGATAGTCCAGCTAGCCTCAAACTCTTGGTCCTCTGCCTCAGCCTTCCAAGTGCAAGAAATAACTGTAGACAAAAATAAATTTTTAAAGACAAAAACAAATTTTAAATGGAGACTACCATTTGGTTTATACATGGTAATATGGATGTGGTCCTGCTAAATGTTTAAATATGGTTAGGGCTGGGGATTGTACCTCAGTGGTAGCATGTTTGCCCAGCATGTATGAGGATCTGGGTTCATAAATATGATTAAATGAATGATGCATGAATTATAAAAAGGAGTTATCTTCCCAGCTTCCTTTGCACTGTGGCCTCTCTTGACAAGGTCTGGTCAATGAGAGATAAGCAAACTTCTGGATTGACTTCCAGGAAAGCTGTTGTTTCCCTGATGAAAAGGAATAGATTTAGCTGGCACAGAGCTTTTGCTCTGTGTCCATCCAGGTGGAACACAGATGTGATGTCCAAAGGTTTGGCGGCTGACTTTTCCTATCGAGACAAAATACCCGATACTCACAATTTGGGGAACAGGCTTACTGGTTCACAGATTCAGCTGTATGGCAGGAACAGTAAGGACAGAAGGACATGTGGCCAAGAAGTAGGACAGAAAAGGAAGGATTAGGGACAAGAATACATCCTTTTAGGTCATGTCCCCAGTGACCTGCCTCTAAACAGGCCTCATCACCTAACAGCACATTTTACTACTGAACTCATCAATGTATGAATCCATTCACCTTCCAGACAAATGAGCCTTTGCAGGCACGTTTTAGATCTAAACCATAACTTTACATCTCTGGCCCCCCAAAGACTCATCTCATTATACAAAATGCATTTAGTCCATCTTTAAGAGTTACCAGAGTCTTCACAGTTCCAGCATTGCTGGGAAGTTCAAGTCCAACATTTCCTCTGATACTAAAGGCAAGCAAGCTCTTCACTGTGTAAAAATACAGCTCTTCACCCTGTAAAAATAAAAAAGAAAGTTAAACACTTCCAAGATACAGTAGCGCAGAGTAAATATTTCCATTTCAAAAGGGGAAGAGGGACATAGAAATGAATGATGGGACCAGGGAAAACATTAAAACCTGTAGCTCTGTGTCCAGCACCCAGGCCACATTTTGGTGCAGTGTGAGCTCCAAAGAGTTTGGATGGCCCTATCTCTCTTGCATTGCCGGTTGCCACCCTCATAGGCGCTCTCTTGGGTTACTCCACTCACTGCAGCTTTCCTCAGTAGATGATGCATGTTCCTGGCATCTCCAACTTTCTGAGGTCTCCAGTATACTTTCAACCTCACTGTCACACACTGCCCTCTCAGGGCCATGCTGCCTGACCTTCCAGGCCTTCTTACAAAATCTGGGTGGAAGCCTTCATAGCCCCACAACTCTTGCATTTTGCATACCTGAAAAACCAACAGTACATACTGGTTTACCACCAGCACAAGAAGTAGCCAGGGCCCCCTGGACTTGAGCCTTTGAGTGCCTGGATGACTAAGCACTGTAAAACAAATGCAGGGGAACCAATTCCTTTGATGACCCTTCTCAAGCAGGGGACCCTGGAGTTCTCTTCTCAAAAGAAAGCTTTACAGTTTTTCACCCATGAGCCTGCAAAGGGTGGGGTCTTGCTGCTTCCTGAGATGCCTCAGGCCATCTTTCCTATTGTCCTTAAGTAAAGTACTTGGCTTCTTTTTGGCAACCATGTTTTCCTTTGCTCCAACTTTGTATGCTTCAATTCTGGTAAAACTGCACACTGTTCAAAGTCTTCCACTCTGCAGTGTGTTCCTGCTTTTCACTGCAAATCTGGCTAAAGACAGCAGTACCCATACCATAACCTGAATGATGTTGGGCTGCCTTGAAATTTCCTCTGCCAGATTAGCACACTGCCTTTAAGCTCAGTCTTTCCCAAAGTCTCAGAACAAAGACAAAATGTAGATAATTTTCTGTCAGAACATAACATACAGGGCTTCTAGTCCAGTTGCCAGTGGGAACATTATTCTCAACTAAAACCTCCTGAGCTTGGCCTTTACTGTCAGCATTTCTGTCAGCATTCTGGTCTTCTGAACTCCAACCAGCGTCTCCCATTAAGCTCACCAGTTCACAGACTTAAACTCTAGGTCTTCTTTAACCAACATCTGAAAGCCTTTCCAAACTCCTCCCATGAACAAGTTCCAAATGCTTCTAAATCAGATAGCCAGGCCAGGCGTGCTGGCCCACACCTATAATCCCAGCACTCAGGAGGCTGAAGCAGGAGGATCGCTGCAAGTTTGAGACCAGCCTGGGCTACAAAGTGAGCTCAAGGCCAGCCTGAACAGCATAGCGAGACCCTGTTGCAAAAAATAAAAATAAATTAATCACATGGCCAGGGGGCTGGGGATTTAGCTCAGTGGCAAAAGCGCCTGCCTGGCAAACGCAAGGTTGTGAGTTCGGTTCCCAGTACCGGAGAAAACCCAAAGGAAAAAAAAAAAAAAAATCACATGGCCAGGTACAGGCAGAGTCTAATCCTACTACCAAAATCTTAGTTACTTTACTATTACGGGGATAAAATACCCAACATCCACAATTTAAAAGAGGATAGCTTGGCTGGGCATGGTGGTGCATGCCTGAAATCCCCGTACTCAGGAGGCTGAGACAGGAGGATTGCTGTGAGTTTGAGGCCATCTGGGCTACAAAGTGAACTTATGGCTAGTCTTAACTACCTAGCAAAACCCTGTCTCAAAAAGATAAAAAAAAACTTTCTAGGTCACACCCCCGGTGACCCACCTCCAACCAGACCCTACCTCCTAACAGCACATTTAGCTACTGAGCTCATCAATGGATAAATCCACTGATGACTGTAACTTCCCCGTTATCCAACCACCTTCCAAACACACAAGGCTTTGGGGGACACCTTAGATCTAAGTCAATCACAGTAGTGATCATACAAGCCTGATAAAGGAAGCTACATGCTGAGGATGGTAGAGTGGAAAGGCAGAACGTGTCTGGATTGCCCATGGAATTAAGGAATTGCTGACTCTCTACCTTTAGACATTGTGTTTTGTAAGCAAAAGTCACCCCTTCCTACCATGATCAAGTTTACTGTTGTTCTTTGCAGCCAAAATAGTCCCAATTCGGGGAAAATCAACCAAGAGAAAAAA
>NW_004955792.1:11383-31764 GCF_000276665.1 Chinchilla lanigera
GTCTCACCTTGCAAAGAACTTCGAGGGCCCTGCCCAGTCTGACCTCATCCTCTATGGTCAGGATAACCATCCTCAACCCAGTGGCCTGGAGAAGCCTTTGCCCCGCAGTTTTCCCTGCCTGGACGCTCTGTGTCTGACTGTGCATTACTCGGCTCGGCATGGTCATCCATGGAGGGAGCAAGAAGCAGGCACCAAACTTCAGCTCTCTCATCGGGCAAGCCAAGCTCCAGCTCACTACACAGGCAGTGTTTATGATATGCCTAGAACCAGAGGTGTCTTCTGCTTCCACAGAGGCAATGGCCAGACCATATGCCTGTGATGCTGTGTCCTCTCAGAGCAGTGTCACTTTGTAATCAGAATATTATTTCTGGGCTGAGGATGTAGCTCCCTGGTACAGGCCCTGCCTTGCATGCACAAGGCCTTGGCCTGTGCGACCCCCAACACTGCAAAAGAAAAAACAAGTCACGTGGCTAAAAAGAAAGGAAAGCCAGCAGTCAGGAGCGCTGCCTTTGTACCTCTTACATAAACGTCACAGAAGCCCATGGGACTTACAGTGTCCCAGTTTTTTTTTCAGTACACTACTAGGAATTGAACCCAGGACCTTCTCACTGAGCTACATCTCCAAGCCTTTCTGAAATTTTGAGGCAGGATCTCACCAAGTCACTGAAGTTGTCTAGGCTAGATTCAAACTTGCACAGCACATCCCTGTAATCCTGGGAAAGCTGAAGCGGGAAGATCACCTCGAATTTGAGGCCAGCTTAAACTACATAGCAAAACCCGGTCTCCAAAAGAAAAAAAAAAATAAACCTCTTGCTTGAGCTTCCCAAAGTACTTGCTTAATGTCCCTATTTCAATGTGAGAAGCTTGACACTGACAGGGTAGACAGCTCATCCAGAGTTAAACTCCCCCTCTTGTTCTGTTGCACCGTCCTACCTCTGAAGACGAAGAAGCAAGGACATACGGAAACTTTCTCCCCCTCCCCCACTCTTCTAATTCTCCGTGTTGGAGGGTGCTTATCAGGCCATTAGAAAAACATGCTAGGGCCCTGCTGTAAGGGCCCTGCTCATTAAGAATAAGTTATTCCAGGTGCGGTGGTATGGTGGCTTGACAACTCGTGGTCAACTTGTAACCCCCAGCTGAACTGAACCAGTGTGGTGCTGGGTGTGGGAGGCACACCTGAAGGTTGTTGCCAACAGCATAAGAGGCAGAACTGGAGAAGAGGAAGCTGTTGGGAGTTGTTGGACTTCCTGGGGCTGCTGTTGGTTCTCTTGGAGGACCTTGTCACGCTGACTTCTCTGTTCTCATCATGGAAGGAGCTTGGTACTTTGGTGTCGCTGGGAATGGCCCTGGTTCACTTTAGGGGAGCTCTGGTCCTTACTTTGAGCATCACTTCCTGGCTCCGGAGGGGTAAGATGATGCACTGCTTTGTCTCCTGAAGAAGCTTGTCGCATTGGCTTTCATGATAGGAGCTCAGCTGTTCTCATTGGAGGAGCTTGGGACCTCACTGTTGCTGAGAATGGCTGTGGTGCCTTTCGGGGGAGCTCTGGTTCTTACTTTGAGCGTCGCTTCCTGGCTCCAGTGCAGATCCCTCAGCCTGCTAGCACTGATCCTTCGTCCAGCTGACACAGACTTTCTAGCTTCCACCGCTGACCTTTGGGCCTTCCCAGCACAGATCCGTGAAACAGGCCTGCACGATGCATCGTCCTGGGCTCTAGACCTCCAGTTGGACTCATGGGGGGCGTTGTTATGGGCTCTAGGTCTTCAGCTGGACTCGTGCAAGATGTGACCATGGGATCAAGGCCCTCAGCTGGATTCTTTGTTCTTTAGTGTGTGGACGCACTTCCTGCACTCTTTTTGTATATGACTCTTCAGGTGACCATTATAAAATAATTCTATAAACTATGTGTCCTATATTAAATTGTTCCCCTTTGTAAAACCCTAAACTACATCAGATGATGTATACTTGTAATTTCAGTGTGCTAGAAGGCTGAGGCAGGAAGACTGTGAATTAAAGCCCAACCCAGGCAATTGAGCGCTTTCATGAGACCCTGTCTCAAAATTTTAAAACAAAATTTTAAGTAGCTGGGGATGTAACTGAGGGAAAAGGCCTGGGTCCAACCACCAGTTGAGGGGAGGGAGTAAGTTACTTTTGCTACATATTGCTAAAAACATACCCCGCCATTCACCCTCCACAAGTTACAGGCAGTGTCAAAATCTCATTTTTCTTTTGAGTCCGTGTCCTTTTAGATGTGCAGATCTTGTCCTCTGTGGACTTTTGTGCATACTAAGATGACTGGGACAGCTGCCTATGCGAACCTCTGAGGTACAACTGCGCTGACTTACTCAATGGCTTATACTTATTGAAATCCTCACTTGGGGAATTCAGAATGCAGACCAGGGAGCAGGTTTTTTTTTTACTTTTCCTTCCTTTTTGGAAAAGACATCATAGAGTTTAGAATATTGGCAAGATTTCCAGTTGTGTAAGTGGAGTCAGTATCTTGGTAGATGATTTTGGAAAAACTATTTTTGAAAGTCTCACCTAAGCTATAAACAAGCCCTAGCCCTAGTCTGCAAAGCAGAAATGAGGTGTACTTTTTCAGCTCTGTCCTTTGTAACAACCCGAAACGACTGTATTAGAACTCAGCTGGTTCTAGCAGAAACCCTCGTGTAGTGTCTGCGATGTGCCGAGCTTTGCGTGAAGTCATTTCATTCTTCCAGCAACACCGCGGGTGTAGGTACTTTCGTTATCCCTGCTTTAGGATGGAAAAGTTTGGACACAGTGTCTTAGTCCCTTCATGTTGCTAGAACGAAATACTGGCTGACAAACAGCGGAAATTTATTTCTTATAATTCTGGGTGTTGAGAATTCCAAAATCAAGGCAGATGGAGGATCCTGCTTCAGGCCCATTTCCTGTTTCACAGTGATCCCTATTTATGGTATTTTTCACACAGTAGAATAGCAAGGAAGCTCTCTGGGGTGTCTAAGAACACTAATCGCATTCCTGAGGGCCCCACCCCTGTGGCCTAATCACCACTCAAAGGCCGGAACGCCAAGGAACACTGTCACCCACTGTCACCCAGGAGGCTATGTTTCAGCATGGGCGGGGGCTGCACTCAGGCAGGAAGGGTGCAGCTGCCCAAAGTCCTAAACTCCTAAGTGCAAAGCTAGAGTCAGCCAGACCCGCGAGTTTAAGTGTCACGCGGTTTTCTCTCATAGGAGAAACCCAAGGGACAAAGAGCAAAAGAAAAGACAGGTAATAGGAAGCGGGGAGGTAGATCTTCTGCAAAAGGGAGGGGGATCAAGATCTGCAGGGAGGGAAAGGGAGGAGTTGAAAACAAGATGTGTTATGTCCACATACCGACTCCCCAGGATGAAGGCAATCATTATATACTACAAATGTGTACTAAAAAAATATTTTTAGTGCATAGCTAGAATCGAAACCCAGGCAATCCAGCCTCAGAATCCATACTTTTGGGCACCAGGGCAATACTCTTTAACACCCTGGTGTGAATAGAAAGTTAATGCTGACCACTGTTGTAGGGGAATGATCAGAAATGCATACAGTTAGATAGTTCTCGGGGTGTAGCTCAGTGGTAGAGTGCTTGCCTAGCATGTGTGAGGCCCTGGGTTCCATCTGCACCACTACTGCTACAAAAAAAAAAAAAAATTGGAAACACCAAATAAAAGACATCACAACCCCACAAAAACCTAATGAGTTTTTTAAAGGATGTCAGTGCTGCATAACCAGCTTCTAGTTGCAGGACAACATTATACAGTACTCAGTGGAACTGAGAATTTTCTCTCTAGGTGACTACATGAATTAAGTCATATGAGCCCTTGCTGTTGTAGGAGCTCCCCAAACCAGTACTGTATACCAAATTCCATAACTAGGTAGGATTCTATGTAGTATTTCAGCATTTGTCCGACTTTCTCATCTCAGCAATCAAGTACAGTCTTACAATGAACAGTGTAAGTACAGTTTCAGAAAATATGCTTCACAACCTTAAATTAGGCACATTAGCTTCACAGAATTTTGAAATAAAGCCATGAAATGGTGTGATCTCTCAGGTCCTTTCCGTATCTAACCTAGAATAATCTCCTGTCCTGCTTGATAGCTTGAAAGCAGGAAACTTGAACTTTCAAAATTCATCATTTTTTACTTCAAAATCCATCAGGTAAAGCAACTTCACAGCTTGTTGAATCTGCGTGCTTTCAGGTTACAAGCGTGTTAAGTTTGGCACTTAAAGTTCAAATAAAAAGCCGCCAGGTCAGCATCAGGGAGCCAGATCTCATGAAGGTGTGATAAAGGGAGGCCTGTTCATTCCTCAGTATCCCTGGACTGCCGGCCTGGGGCCGCTTGGCAAAGCTTACAGTTGATAGAATCTAGGGTCCCATCTGTGCAGCCTTGGGCAAATTACTTAACCTCTCTGTGCTGAGTTTCTCATCTGCAAAGTGGGGATAACAAGTCTGTTCATACGCTGTGGTAGAAAAATGAGTTAGTGTAATAAGCCTGCAGAAGAGCCTCTGAGACGTAGGAAGGGTTCGTTTTTCTTAATGTATTGTACTGGTGCTATCATTTCCTATACTGAGAAACATGGAGACCTGGAAGAAAGGAGACCTTGCGAGTTGGGGTGGGCACCATGGTGGGAGAGCTCAAGTGATGGCCTGTGAAATGCTTTCGCCAGCTGGCCGCGGTGGTGCACACCTGTAATGCCAATGCTTGGGAGGCTGAGACAAGAGGGTCCCCAAGTTTGAGCCTAGCCTGTACAGCTTAGCGAATTTGCAAAGTCTTGTCTCAAAAAAATAAAAAAAATTAAAAGGGCTGTGGATGTAGCTCAGTACAGAGGCCCTGGATTCAATTCTCTACTGGAAAAAAAAAAAAAAGAATGCCTTTACCAAGTCAACTTGAATGCCAGGCCATTGTGAAACTAAAGCTCCTGTATTATGAAAATGCCTCCATTCCAGTTCTTCCATGTAGACATGTCTTGTGCATTTTGTTTGTTTGCTTGCTTGTTTCGGCAGTGCTGGGCATCAAAGCCAGGGCCTCGTGCGTGCTAGGCCGGAGCTGGACCGCAGAGCTGGACCCAGTCAGAAATCACACACCGTGGAATTTCCAGCCCTCAGCCAAGAGAGGGCTTCTCTACTTATCCTCCCTCTGCCACATAACGCTGACCATCAACTGGAAAAGCAGCTTCTCGGGGAAGGTCTGCTCCCATGACCTCCCCCGCTTTGCCAGAACAACAGCAATAGGCGCTAGCACTTGTCTGCCACGGGCCTGTGGTCAGAGCTAAGTGGTGCAGCCAGGATTTGAAGCCAGGCCGTCTGGGCGTTGGCTGTGTGGTAGCAACCAGAATGTTTGGCTACAGCAGACTAAAGCCAGGGTGCGCACACAAACTGTGTGTGTGTGTGTGTGTGTGTAGGACCAGTGTGTACTTTGATTCTTTGACAGGTGGATCACTGAATCACTCACACACCTACTCTCCGCACCACACCTCCCTCCAAAAGGATGCTGCAGAGAGGGGGTCCACTCCCACAGAAAGGCATTTCCAGGTGACTCGCAGACCTTGTGCCCTGGCAAGGGGTGGCAGACACGTGCGGAGAAGGAAGCAAACATGCACGACCCAATGGAGGCCAGCAGGGCACGGTGGCATAGGCCGGTGAGCCCAGCACTCGGGAGGCTGAGGCAGGAGGATCTCGTGAGTTTGAGGCCAGCCTGGGCTATGTAAGTGAGGTCAAGGCCAGCCTGCACTACACTGAGACAGCTGCGTTCCCAGAGCGGAGTGCAAAATGCACATTACAGGGGAAAGGTGCCTAGGGCCTCTCTGCCTGTGAGCAAGTTACACAGAAGTGGTTGGCGAGAAGCTGGGAGTCAGAGCCCAGGGCAGGAAGGTCAGTTAGGAAACCTTGCGGCCTGCAGGAACTCAGCGGTACAGTGCTTGCCCGGCTGCGCAAAGCCCCAGGCACCATCCACAGCACTTGAGAAAAGAAAAACAACCCAAACTTTGGCAGCCATGAGCAGGTGAAGAAATACATGTGCAGACTACAGCAGCGAGACAGAACTGCTGAGCAGCAGCCGGGGGCTGCTTCCCCAGGGCGTCACTTCTGTGCCTGCTCCGCAGCCAGCCTGATGGAAAAAACGACGTGCGCTTCAAACAAGATCTCAGTTCTGACGTTTTTCTATGGACAGGTCAGCCTCGCTTGGAAGTGCAAATGAAACAACTGCAATAGCGTTTTATTTTGTTTATTGACTTAATTTTGGTGTTGGACATCACACTGCAGGCCTCACACAGGGTGAGCATGCATCACGGAGCTCTGTGGCTGAGCTCCCCACCCCAGTGAAATTCACAAGAGAAGAGTACAAGCGTTGTAAAACCCAGGGTTGAGAGGGTTTAAAGAGTCCCACTCTTAGCGCTACAAGGAGAGGGGGAGAGGGCAGGCGCTCGCAAAGGCAGCTGAAATATGGAACGGGAGCCCTAGAAATGGCCTTACCTTTGACCCAGTAATCTCGGAAATTTATTTTGGGAGAGGAACTTTAAATGAAACATTGTACAAGATACTGATGGCAGTGTTACGTGTAATCTCTCCACAGTGGGAACAACGCAAATACAGCCACTAACGTGAAAATGGCAGCGAGTACCCGACAGCCTCCGCCAGAACTGCATGATTCAAGGACAAACGTGCACATGAAGGGCTTTTAAAACGCTGCCCAGAGACAAGCGGAGAGAACGTCGCGCGCACACGCAAGGCGGGAGCAGAGGGACTTCCGGGGAGCGCGGAGGAGAGACAGGCTCGGCAGCGGGTGGGGACGGGGAAGGGGGCAGGGGGCTACAGCTCTGCTCCCAGGCCGGCGTGCCACTCCCGGGTGGGGCGCGTCCTTCCAAACACGAACCAAACCCAGACCTTCGAGGCCATAGTCACAAGCAGTTCATTGGTGCAGTTGTTGTCTATCCAGAGATTTTAGATTTTCAGTTGCAAGGGGGGAAAACTTTGCATGGTTGAGAAGGACACCAACCGGAAGGCTAGAGAGGGTCGTCAGGGAAGGGCACAGGAGGTCGGAGGTGGTGACCTGCCCGGGGGAGGGGGCCAGTGGTTGGACTTCTCCGCCTGCAAAGGAGTGGGCCCCACCAGCTTCTGCGAGGCCGGAAACTGGTACACAGGTCAGTGGCCTGAACAGGAAACGGCTGGGGCCGTGCTCTGATTCGTTAGAGGAAGCTGGTGTCATGAAGACCCTGGAAAAGTGTTGCTCCGGTACTGAGATCAAATACTCCTGACCACACTGGGAAATAAGCCCATGTGGTCTTAGAAGAGAAAGGGAAGAGACGGGAGGGGTGAGATGGGGAGCGTGTGTGGGGGCGCTTTGCCAACCGAGAGGCGCCTCCTCAGGGTTGGTCCCGAAGAGCAGCGACCCACGCTGCACCACCGCAGAGGTGGTCGGGGACTCTGCAAGCGTGAGCGTAAACCAGCACGTGATTGTGCAAATTCTTTTCTCACTTTTGGGTTTGTTTGCTTTTGTGGTGCTAGGATTGAGCCCAGGGCCTTTGCACTGAGTGACATCCCTAGCTTTTTCTAATTTTTCAGACAGGGTCTCCCCCAAGTCACTAAGTTGCCCCAGCTGGCCTTGAACATGTAGTCCTCCTGCCAGGACACTATGTTTTTGTTTTTGCTTTTTTTTTTGGTCAATACTGAGGATTGACTTGAGGGCCTTCACAGTGAGCTACACATGGAACCCCTTTTTATTTGATTTTGAGACAAGTTCTCATTAAATTACTAAATTGCCCAGATGGGGCTCAGATTTGTAATCCTCCTGCCTCAGCCTCCCAGGGTGCTGGGTTTACAGGCATGTACCACGTGCCCTGTGGCTTGTCTTCTTGAAACCAGGTCCACTATGCTGCCCAGGCTGCTCTGGATCTCCTGGACCCAGATGACCCTCCTGCCTTGGGCTCCACAGTAGCTCTGGCTACAGGCATGTTCCTCCACACTCAGCTGATTTTTAAAATTCTTATAGTTCGAAATTTGAATAAGTAATGGTAAAATTATAATTCTTTTCCACCGGAAGCTATGGTTTTTATCTTGCCCATTTAACCAGATTGACCCTTCAGCAGTGTCGGTGATCTGTAAGTGTCATAGCACCAGATCCAGGGGAGGCGGAGGACAGCAAGGGAAGGAGAAGGATGAAGGTGCTCACACACAGCAATGTAACCCTGTACTGCAAACGTGCTAATAAAAATTGTAAAAATAGCAAAAATACAAAAAGCCCACCAAATCAACCATGGTTAGCTCAGTGTGTGTAGTCTAAATATTTTAAATCATGTGACCATCCATCCATCCATTCATTCCAGAGAAGGGCCGTCGATACATAACTGAGGTGAAAGCAGCCAGCCATGTTCAAGGGATAGAACGCTGTAGACCTTAAGAAGACAGAAATGCAGAAGTGGGACTACGTGATACAAGTTATTCTTTCTGCTGATCTCAATGTGCAAGTAACATCTTTTCAAAGAGCATTTGCTCTTCCTCATCCAAGCGCCTGGCTTCACAGGGCCTGCAGACTGAGTTAGCCTCATGCCTGTGCTACACGCACTTACACGCTGCCTGAGTGCTCGGCCCACCAGAGCCAAGTCAGTTTTACCCCTGCCTCAGGGAGATCAGGTTTCAACTGCCCGGCTGACGCTTGTATACAGGCTTTCGCGCCTTACTAAAACAAACATTTCCATCGATGCTCCTCTTGCCATCACTGGATCTGGGCTGGTGTTCTCTCTCTGGTATTCTTACACACCCCCTGTCATAGTCAGCCCAGAAGCATAAGGAGATACAGCAGTCTTTCCAGTTGAGAAAAATAGTGATCTCTACTAGACACCAGCTTACCCGTGTGATAAAAATACTGTTTATTTTTGAAGCTAGCTTATCCCTGAAGCTAGGTTTCGTATTGCCTTCATAAACCCTCCTCTTTCTCTTCCCCTGCCTGCTGTGTCTCTCACACACACTCGCAGTGAACCTAGTTCTTTTTGGACACTTCTCCAGCTGTGACTCTAGCAAGGCTTCGTGCTAATGGGGAGCCAGACAGAATTACAGCTCCAAACATTCCCCTGCCCCTGGTGCAGAGCGTGTGTTATCCGATCGCACACTGTAAATTGATTCCAAATCCCTGCCAACAGGGCAGTCTGCATTCCAAACGCTGCGGGCTCTGGCGTAGTGATTTGTAAAATAGAAATATGCTATACTTCCTCTTTTAATTTGGTGTAAGCCTAAATTTGCTATGCACTTTTAATTCTCAGACTATGTTGTTTTTTCTGCAAACACAGAGCAGCCTATGAAATCTCTATTTGAGTGACATTAGACTACCTGCAAGGTCCCTGATCCCTTCAATTATTAAAGGCGCTTCCATTCTCTTAGTGAAGGTTAGCGATCAGGAAATAGGGCAAGATGGGGGGGCCATTTAAGATGATAAAGTGGGCACTCACTCAACTGATGAGAGACATAAACACTCTCACTCTGAGAGTCTCGTGAGAGTAGAAGTCTAGGATTTCAAATGCTGTATAAGCCACTGCAAAATCTCTATCAATGAAATAAATAAATTACAAATGAACCCCTAGCACAGACAGGCGGGGATGAATCACGTACTTCCAATTGTGCTGACCCGTATTGGCCAGAGTTTGCCATCCATGTGTGTCTTCCTTGGAGTAGGTCTGTGGGTTACTAAACAACACGGCTAACACTTGCCTGCATTTTGGTGACTGTGAGGACGAGAAGCGGAAGGGGTGAAAAGACCAAGTGTCCTTAGCAGTCTGGCACCGGGAACCCCCGGGAGACGAGTCGGGAGGTTGGTTAAATCTCAGGAGTCCGCAGCCCCACCGTGTCTGAGGGGCCCCAACTTCACTACCATAGCGACACCATTTTGTTACAGTAATTTCACCTGACAAGGTCTGCATTGTTTGCTCATGTGCTGAACACTTAGCCCTTTTTTAAAAATTATTTTTTACACTGGCAAATAAAAAATTATATTTATGGAATATGACGTGATTTTTTTTCAAACACGTATACTTTGTGGAATGGCTACACTGAACAGATTACCTTATGGATTACCTCACATATTCATTTCTGGGGTGAAGCTGCTTAAAATCGCAGCCCCGCCCAAGAGTATAAGACCCATGCATTTAATGCAACATTTCCTCATTAGATCCTTAGAAATAGCCACATAGGGCAGGAAGGCAGTTAATACAGTACTTGGTAATAAACTGCCTAATGCCAGAGGGTGAACTTCCAGAGCAAGTAGTCAAACTTTACAGCCGTGTTCTGCATATTTTCAAATTAAATCTCATTACATATGTAAGAGAGCTAGTGGAACAGTGGCTTAGCCTGGTTTTCCCAAACTTTATTAGCTAGTGCCAGCTAATAAACAAATACAACGTGGCTAGCTGTGCTCTAACCGCGGGCATTTTGCAGGTGGGGGTAGTGGAGACCTTCCCGGCCAGCCTGGAGGCGGCCTGGCTTCCGGGACTGGCTTCCACTCAGGCAGCTGAGTGGCTTTGGGCAAAATGCTGAGGCTCCCCAGGTTCCTGAGTCTTCAGCAAAATGGAGACACTGAAAGATTTTAATGTACATTTTTAGGTTGATTTCTTTGATCTTGCTGATTTCATAGGGAATGAAAACAATAATGTTGGAGGAATGTATCCGATCAAAATAAAAGACATCTAACGTTATAATTTTTAAAAAGGCATAGCTATGTGGGAGGAACAATACAGAAGATTGGAATAGAAAAGAATAATTCAACTCTGTTTAAGAACCATAGGTGTTTTTATGTCTTGAAAAGTCCAGTTAGGAACAGCTCTGGAATTTGGTTGAAATTGTACAGCTATAGAAGTAAATTTTTAAATATCAAGACATAAGTTATGCACTAAAATTCCCTTGAGAAATGTTCTCTGATGTTTCTTTTTATTCTGTTACAACAGATACTGTGCTCAGCGTCTTGCTGTAACAGGCAGACAGGGACAGACACAATTTTAAATAGGGAGGCCAAGTAGGGCTCGTAGAAGAAATGGCATCTGCCAGGTGTGATGGCCCACACCGCTAATCCCCGCTACTTGGGAAGCTGAGGCAGAAGAGTTATAAGTCGGAAGCCATCCTGGGCAACTTTGCAAAACTCTGTCTCAAAAAACAAAAGCTGGGGACCGGCAGGAGCTTAGCTCGAAGCTACCTGGGGGAAGAACACTGCAGGCCCAAGGAAGAAGGTGGCACCTGTGAGGTGGGAGGGTGCCTGGAGAGATCAGTGCAGCTGGAATAGCAGAGGGGTAGGGCACAGGGGGAGACCGCAGGGATGGGTGGGTGCGTGCTAGTGCCTTGTGGCCGGGGTTGGTACTCTGAGTTTTGTTCTGCAGCATAGCTGGCATCACAGAGGGTTTTAACAGAGTGACAGCATCCGACATGGATTCCTTCAAGATGCCTCTGGCTGCCCTGATGGTGTGGAAGCCTCAGGTATGGGGATGCAGAACCGGGAGACAGGGCGGAGGCGAGCGTGGTAACCGAGGGTAGGAGTCATAGCAGCTTGGTCCCGCCACTAGCAGCAGAGGGGCTGAGAGGTAGATTCCAGACAGTTCCAAAGGTGAGGTCGACGAGATGCCCAACAGAGACGAGTTGTCTTAGCCAAAGGTGGGGAAACACAGATGACTCCGGAGTTTGTGGCCTGAGCAACCAGAAGAGTCAACCTGCCCTCAGCTGAAATGCTAAGAAAATGAAATCTTCAACTCGTTTTAAAGAACGGTCCGTTTGTTAAAATGTCCCACTTCGTCAGTCTGTCCGTCAGTCCGTCAGTCCGGTCACTGTGAGTCAGATCCCGCTTGCTCCCTGTGGCCGCCCTTTCTCCCTGCTGCAGTCACCCACTGCCCCTTCCCTCTCCACCCGGAGAAACTCCATCTTCCTGACGCTTCCTTTGAGGTCTGCATCCTCACAGCAGCCCGCCTGACCCCGCCCCGCTGGGTCTCATGTGCCACCTCTGATGATCAGCTGTTATTCATGAGCTCACTGGTGCATTGCTTCCTCAACAACCACTTGTCCATTAAGTTCTTTTCTTTCTCTGTTTTTTGTGGCACTGGGAATTGAACCCAGGGATATCTTGAGATCGTTTATTATTATTATTAAAAGATATTATTACTGTTAATTTTGAGACAAGTTCTTGCTAAGCTACTAAATTGCCTTGTTGGGCTTGAACTCTGATCCTCCCGCCTCAGCCTCTCAGAGTGCTGGGATGACAGGTGTGCGCCAACACTCCCAGCTTTGTTCAGTTTTGTTCTTCTGCGGCTAACCCCTTAGCGATCCTCCTTGCCACGAGCTCCCTCACCAGCGGCTACCCTAGCCTGAATGAACAAAGACTTTGACTCAGTCACGACAGGGCCTGTGTCAGACCCTTAAGCCCTGCCTCACCCTCCATGTCTGCGTGAGCTGGCTCCCCGGAAGTGCTTGCATGGCTTAAACCCCGTGGGCTCCCCCAGAGGCGCTCCTGACTCCTGGATGGACAGGTCCAGCTCCTCTCCCATTGTACTCCACGCTAAAGCGCTTCCCAGAACAAACTCGTTTCCCCTCACAGGGCCAGCTGTGAGTTCTTTAGAGTTCTTTAGAACTCTTTAGAACTAAAAGTTCTTTAAAGAACTTTTCTAAAAGGGAGTAGGACACAGAACGGCACAGAAGGGAGGGCAGTCTCGATCTTCTGGGCCTCCTGCTCCTCCTGTCTCAGTGTGCTCCCTCTGGGCTTCCCACCCGATCGGACAGCTCTGACCACGCACCCAGCCTTGTCCCGGGCCTCCTCTTGCGGCGAGGCCAAGGCTCTCGGGGATGGGTAGGTGCCTTCTAAAACACAAATTTGAGCTCACTGTTTCCCTCCTTTACATGTGGAGTGGGTTCCTACTGCCTACAGAATAAATTCAACTCTTGGAATAAAATCCAATTCTTATCAGAGCTCGTGAGGCCCTCTGCGCCGATCCTAGGCCATGCTGCTGTCCTCTCTGTTCCCATCCCTCCGCCCGCATCACCCCAACTTGTCTTCCTGGAAACCCCGCCCACGCCCCCACTATCTCCTCTCCCACACGCAGCACCTTGCCGATTTCCTCCCTGTGCTCTCTGACTCACGTTTTGAGACACAAGATGTCACTTATGCCTTCAAACCTGAGGACGGCAGCAGTGTTCCTACAGCCACGTAGCCCATGGAGCTCACCTAGACCACGAAGCAGGTGACCCCCGCAATCAAACTCAGAACTTTGCTCTTGCCAGGCAGGTGCTTATGCCACTGAGCCGTCTCCCCAGCTCCTACGGTAGGTTTCATAATCACACACGATGATGATGAGCGCGATGCGGGCCGGGCTTCCTAATTCGGTGAAGCCTACTGAGCTTTTGCGGGTCTGTGTTCCCCATGGGGTTTCTGTTTTGTTTTCACAGCGCAGGAGAGAGAACCCAGGCCTCGCTGTGTGCTGCCGCTGAGCCACAGAGATGCCTGCGCAAGGGACCAGGTACCAGCAGACACCAAGATGGCCTTGATGTGAACCTTCCTCCGAGGGTCCTTGCACCTTTTCCTCCCTTTGGCCTTCGTTCCTATTTTGGGCAACATTTTCTGGGTAATCAGCCGCCTGTCACGAGGTACACCTCATGTCTGCTCCAGAAAATGTAGTTTACCGTCCCCATCTTTGAACTGTACTGCGTTTGCCTCCACCTGGACCATGCTTGAAGAAGGCTGCAGAGTGAGGCTGAGAGAGGGCTGCAGGGAGGGAGTGTGGAGCTCTCTGCTCGGGGAGCTCACGGCGTCCTCCTCACGCCGGTGCTGCTAATCCAGAAACCCATTCTGGTCCACGCTTGTGAGTTCTGTTTTCTTTTTTTTTTGTTTGTTTGTTTGTTTTTGGTTTTTCTCCGGTACCGGGAACTGAACTCACGACCTTGCGCTTGCCAGGCAGGCGCTTTGCCACTGAGCTAAATCCCCAGCCCCGAGTTCTGTTTTCTTTTAAGGAGAGTTTACAGACACTACTACTAGGTTTCCAACTAACGTGACAAAAATAACTTTGGGCAGGGTTCAGGAAGAACCGCTGTGAGAATCGCCCTGACTGAAGGGTAGACAAAGGTATCTATTAATAGACCGTGAGGTTGCAATCGCTCAGCGGAAGGAGGGAAAGTTTTGGGTCAATGTAACTGCGATACTTTGTGGATAAAAGGTCACGGAAGAGGCAAAGAACCCACGAGGCAAAGACACAGTTGCTGATGCACTCCATTTTAGAATATTTTTAAAAAGGGGACAATAAAATTACTCATAATTTTGTGAAAGAACTTTAAGAAACGAAGGTTCCTAAATACTATCTGCTGGGTGTGGCTTATATTTAAATGCCCACGATATGTACTGTCCGCCTCCCAGCTGTACACCTAAAAACGGTCGAAATGGTAAATTTTATGTTACACACCACACACACACACCACACAGAAGAAACGGAGGGCCTCAACTACGCTAGGCCAGCCTCTGTCACTGAGCTTCACTCGCAGCCCTCAGTTACCTATATTTTAACTACAAAAACATTACCCATAAAAAGCTGGAACTAATATACTTCCAATTCCTAATTACTGTCATTTTAAGGAAATTTTGAACCACACTAACCCATGCATTTTTCTAAGATTCTGGTAATAGCCTTAGCTGTCCTGCAAAAGCAAAAGGTTGCTGACAGGAAAAATGAAAACTGTTTGAAAACAGACTTTTCAAACAATGCTTGGGACTAGACCGGGGCCTTGTGCATGCCAGGCAAGTGCTTTATCACTGGGCTGCACCCTGTGCCCCCTTTTTCTCTTCATGTTGAGATAAGGTTCTGCTCAGTTGCTAAGTTGCCCAGGCTCGGTTTGAAGTACTCCTGCTTCGGCCTCTCAGAGAAATTCTGACACGTGCTACAGCATGGGTGAACAGTGTGCTACGTGAAGCCAGTTGCAAAAGAGCAAATACCTTAGAATCACACTCACGAGAGGTATTTAGTTAACCCGTGGAGAGAGAAGGTGAGGGATGGGTGGGAGTGACTGGTAGAATTCAGAATTCAGAATGCGTAGAATTTCAGTTTGGGGAGACGGAAAGGTCTTGGAGATTGGATGGCAGGCGGGGATGCACAACAAAGTGGATGTATTTGATGTCACCAAATATGCCACTAAAACTGGCTTGAGCCGACGTTTTTGTCATGCATATCTTGCCACAGTTAGAACGTTTTTTAAAAAGTCTCGGCTCTTGTCCGGCGGCAGGCAGTTCCCATGCCAGCTCGCCCTGCATTTTGTATGCGGCGGTAAGCTGCGTTTGGTTCTCAAAGCAGTGTAAGACCCATGAATTCGCGTTAGCTCATGTGACAACCTTT
Organism: Chinchilla lanigera; assembly: GCF_000276665.1. NCBI lineage: Eukaryota > Metazoa > Chordata > Mammalia > Rodentia > Chinchillidae > Chinchilla > Chinchilla lanigera. Next base: position 26,737 of record NW_004955792.1, read on the forward strand.
CACATCGCGGCAGGAAATTGGACCGCGGCTTTCTCACGCTGCGCCTGCAGACTGTGAGCGGCGCGCTGCAGGGAGAGACGCAGAGTTATTCTTTCCCTTTGCCTGGAGCAAGATTTGGTTAAAGGCTCTCTCAGGTGACTCCTGGGAAGACTGAGCTCTGCCGCTCTCTGCCTTCCCACCCTCGCCCCTTACTCACAAACACCAGTGAGAGGCGACCGCTTGTCATTCACCCCCTTATTTTTCAAGTATTGGCGTCACAGGCGGGCGGCAGCTCGGTCCTCTCCTGAGTGCGAGTGGGCTGTGTTCACTCCAGGGACCCCAGCCGCGGTGCAGCCGGCCCTGCGCTGCCCGAGCGGGCATCAAGCCCTGGGCAGGCAGGACTCTCCTGCCTCAGCTTCCCCTCGGCCCCCTGCTCTGCTTGGGCAGGCACTGGAAACGCAGATCTCAGGCCAGTTCCTCTTTCTGTGCCTGCGGTTTCCACTTTCTACCCCCCAGAAATCCCCTTCCTCCCCGCGAGCCTGTCCCCTTCCGCTCTGCCCTCTTCTCTATGCCCTCCCCCAAGTCTCTGCTACTCATGCCGCCTTCACGGTCCTGCGTGGCCCTGGTCGCACACAGCGAGGCTTTGCCCGCCCACGGGTCCCAGCCACCGCCCCAGTGTCTCAGGAAAGTTGGAACTATGCAGCGCCCCACTGGTAAACTGCCTCAGAGCCTAAAGCCTCACCAGAGCCTCCAAAAATCCAACCGTGAGGCTCAGGGGCATAAAGCCATAAAGCACCTGCCCATCGCGCACCGGGCCCTGGGTTCAATCCCCAGCCCTGAAAGAAAAAATAGCCCATCTCAGTGGCCCTGAATTTCCTGGACACGCGAAAGGGGAAAGAGCTCGTCGTGTGTAGTTATAAATCTCAGCGCACAGCTTTTACTTGTCAGACGATAGAACTATTTTCGACACCAACTTGTTTTCAGTTCCGGCCCCATGCTGCAGGGCGGGAAGCTCAGCCCTCTTTGAGCTCCCGCGTGCTGCAGCTCGGAGTCTGATGCAGCGTGAGGCCTGGCGTCCGGCCCTTTGCTTGTAGAGCTCCCTGCTGCAGAGGTGCCCACCAGGACCAGGTCCCGAAGCTGTTGGCTGTCCTAAGGCCGCCTTTGCGAGGTGGGGGCCTCGCCCATCTCCCGGCCCCCAAGTCCAGGCGAACCTCACAGCCTTTCCTGCTAAGGTCTTGCCTCGCCCCAGCAGTGTGACTAACAAGCCGACACGGCAGGGTCCCCCGGTGGCTCTTAGCATTTCCCTCTTCCTGCAGGCGCAGAGGAACGTCTCCCTAGGAGGGGAATTCTTCCCGTCATGTTTTGGGCAGGGACATCTGACTCTGGCTGTTACTGCCCTGCTCCTCACCTTGAAATCAGGAACGCGCTGCCCTCTCTGGGGAGCAGGCCTTGGGAAACAAGTGCTGGGATTTCCACTTTCCAAGGTTGGAACTAAAACTGTGCGCCCAAGGTCGTGGTGAAAAAAGTAAGATACAAAAGACCAGAAGTATGACTTCAGGTAACATTTTCAGTAGCCCTTTTTGAACACAAATGCTGAATGTGATATTTAACAAATGATTTCTAGATCTCTGATTTAAAAAAATCTCAGCGCAACAAAGTAGTGAACAAGGGTGTATGCGAACCGATGTGTGTAAACAAATTGATTTCTCTGAAATTTGTTCAGGAGTCATTAAAATTCCTTTCTGGAGAAACAGTACCAAGGCATTTCTAAGTCTATGGATCATATTCCTCCTAAACTCTATCACCCCTGAACAGGACCAGATCTGGAACCCGCTTACTAAGCTTTAAAACCAAGAAAGTGAAGCAAAAGCAGCTATAAACATCTAACGCGGGATAGGGAGGGACCCTTCCACCCAGTGCACCTCGAATCACCTGGTTCCACCCCACCATCCCACACGCAAAACCCCTGGGGCCCAATCTGAATGCCGGCACAGGACAGTGGCTGTGACAGCATCTCACATTTTCTTTATTGACTTAGTTCTGAAGTCACTTCCCCAGAAGCACCGAAACAGAATTGTTTGAAAGATATTAATGTGCATTCCTACCTAAGCCACGTCTTTGGATGTTCACAATCACTGTAAGTGGTAGCACTTTTTAAAGGAATTTTTAACATAGCATTTGTAGCTGACATTTGCCTACAGGTAAGCACCGGGCCAAGGGCTCATCTGAGGAGGGATTCCTGGGTAGCTGTGTAGAATGTGCAAAAGATGCCTGCTGTCGCATCAGCATGAATAACTGTAACCCCGCCCGTGTGTGTGTGTGTGTGTGTGTGTGTGTGTGTGTGTAAATCTGTGAAATGACATGACTTTCAGTGCTACAGGCTGAAAAATAGACGAGTGATTCTAAAAACTTACTAGGAGCCATAAGGGATCAGGGGGACAAAGGAAGAGTGATGATTTTTATACATATATCACCATCCAACTGCAAGTAATAAAAGTGTTCCTGCAATCTTTACAACCCAGAAAATCCTCAGCATCAGGGAGGAAGGGAAGGAGGAGGAGGGAGGGGGGAAAGAGAGGGACGGGGAGATGCCGGGAATTTCTTAACCCTTAAAACACTCAGGAAAGGATAAAAGATGAAAATGGGCTAGGGGTGTAGCTCAGTGGTGGAGTGCATGCCTAGCACGTGTGAGGCCCTGGGTTCCATCCCTGACACCATTAAAAAAAAAAAGATGAAAACAAAAACTTGACAGCTAGCGGCGATCCCTGTGAGAAATGAACAATAGCGAAACACTGCTGACAGGACTGCGAGATGCTGCTTATTTTGATTCCACAGTTTCCGCGGCAGGCTCTTACTCGGCGGAGTCACTGAGTTGGCGCCGTCATGGACATGACTCAAGCCAGGACCGAGTGACCCTTACCATCGATTTCTTCCTCGTGGCTCAGCCCCCGCTGCACCCGTCCATCCGCTCAGCAAGCCGTCGCCGTTCGTCGCTGATCCCTGAAATCTTTCCACTTCCCTCCTTCCTCGCCCTGCCCCAAGGTCCTCCCCCTTCTCACCTGGGCGTCTCAGGAACTCCCCCGCAATCTTGCCGTCCCTCACACACCACATCAGGAAGCTCCTACCCTGGTTTAGGTCTTCAGTGTCTCCCAAGGCCCACTCGAGAAAGGCTGGGTGCTCAGGCTCTGGTGCTCTTGCCAGGGGATGAGCCCTGGCGGGAGGTCTCGAACCCCCGGGCTGTGCCGTCAAAGGGCACTGGGAGACCCTGCTTCCTTCCTCTTGATGTGCTGGCGGCCGTGAGGTGAGCGGTTGTCCGCTGTGCAGTCCCACCATGATGTGCTGCCCGCCACAGACCAGACAGAAATGTAGCCAAAGGTCAGGGACCAAGTCTCCCAGATCAGGAGCCAGCGTAAACCCTTTCTACATGGTGTGTGGGGGGGGACGCACCGATAATCCCAGCACTCTGGGAAACTGAGGCAGGAAGATCCCAGGCTTTACTCAGACTGAGCAGATTAGTGAGAATTTATCTCAAAAAATAAAAAAAACCCAAGGCTGAGCTGTACACCAAGGCTAAGGTCCTGGTTCAATCTCCAGTGCTGCAAACAAAAGCAAAGCAAACCTCTTCCCTTTGAGTTGATCTTCTCAAATATTCATGAGAGTGCCAGAGCAGAACAGCACACCTCCCAAGCACGACCCACACCCCCGGGGTGCTCACGAGGAGCTGTCGTATGCACAAAAAAGCTTAGAGTTTCTGTGTCTCATGCCTTAAATTATTTTTTGTATTTTCTAACATGGCATACATATGTAATAACAAACATAGCTGTATTGGCATGTGGGTTTAAAATGTTTTATTGAAGGACTCTGAGTGTAGCTCAGGCAGAAAGTACTTGCCTAGCAAGCCTGAAGCCCTGGGTTCAATTCCCAGCTCTTCAATACGTCTTACTGAGAAAGCACATGCTTTAGAAAATTTAGTGGCCACTACTCTATAGAACTATTTTTTTTAAATCACTCTTTTCATGTTTTGCTTAAACTGCTCCATGGATTTTCTGTTGCTCACAAAACTCCAAAATCTGTGACAGTTCCCACAACTTCTTGGATTGTTTGTTTGTTTTGAGCGAGGGTCTCATTATGCAGTTCAGGCTGGCCTTGAAGTCTGTATGTAGCCCAGCCTGGCCTCAAACTCACGGCAATCCTTCTGCCTCAGCCTCCTGAGTGCTGGATTACTGGCGTGTGCCCCCACACCCGGTTCTATAACTTCTGAAGGAGCTACTTCTCTGGTCCTGCCATAGAAACTCCCTCCCCTGGGTATGTATGGGGCTCTGCCTGACCTTTCTGTCCTTTTAGTTTCAGGTGTTTTTCATGGGGAATCTTCACAAACGATGTCCCCTCTTCCTCCACAAAGAGTTAGGTTTCAGTTGAAATGTCATTTTCTCCCCCTGAAACTCCCCCGTCCTAGTCCAATCCAAAAAGCCCTCAGTTAAACTTTCTCCCAGTATCCTGCATTTCCCATTCTGGCACCTATTACAGTTGCTGCTTCTGGTTTTTGTTCAGTGTTGTGTTGGCTTGGGGGATATTTTGCAAGGGAGAACAATATAGTACAGGACACATATTTTATAAGATTATTTATAATAGTCACCCAAAGAATGATATACAAAAGAGTGCAGGAAATCTGTCCACACACTAAGACCAAGGAAACAAACCGAGGGCCTGGATTTCACGGAAACATCCTGCATGAGCCCAGCTGAAGACCTAGAGCTCATAACAATGCCTCCCACGAATCCAACTGGAGGCCCAGAGCCCATAACAATATCTCATACAGGCCTGTTTCATGAGTCTGCACTGCGAAGGCCCCAGGGTCAGTGGTGGAATCTAGGAAGTCCGTGCCAGCAGGATGAAGGATCTGCGCTGGAGCCAGGAAGTGACGCTCAGAGGAACAGAGCTCCCCTGAAAAGTACCACAGCCATCCTCAGCAACAGTGAGGTCCCGAGCTCCTCCAATGATCAAGATGGCCCCATCAGGGAAGCCAACTCGACAAGCTTCTCCTGGAGA
>NW_004955793.1:0-1396 GCF_000276665.1 Chinchilla lanigera
CTGCCTTTGATAAACATACACATCTGCTGTCAATTAAAAACAAATATGACTTGTTTCCCTAATAACAGGCTGTCATAAACCTATAAACCATTAAAATTAAACCTATAAAATTTCATGTACTTATAAAAAAGTGCAAAATAAAATAATGGAAACAAAGTCATAGGACAGCATTCATTTATGAAATCGTCCATATGATATCATCAGAATATGTTTATGTTCAAATTTTTTATTGTTGTTTTTTGGTTTTTGTTTTTTTCCGGTATCAGGAATTGAACTTACGACCTTGTACTTGCCAGGCAGGCACTGTGCTGCTGAGCTAAATCCCCAGCCCCCAATTTTTTTTTTTTGAAGCCAGATATGTTGGCACACGCCTGTAATCCCTGCACTTGAGGCAGGAGGACCACTGCCAGTCTGAATCTGGCTTGGACTACATAGTGAGTTTAAGGCCAGCCTGAAATTACCTATCTCAAGACCCTATCTCAAAATAAACAAAGATTTAAAAAAAAATTTAGGTTCTCACTGAAAGAAAAGAGTAACCATTCTCTTTTTTTTTTTTTTTTTTTTTTTTTTTAAGGGTTTCACTATGCAGGCTGGTTTTTCTCCGGTACTGGGAACCAAACTCACGACCTTGCGCTTGCCAGGTAGGCGCTTTTGCCGCTGAGCTAAATCCCCAGCCCCTAAACATTCTCAATGAATACTCAAATCAATAAATTTGTCAAAGAGGCTACAGATTCCAATTTGAGAAACACATAACAGGAATGATACATTTGTTAGAATAGAATTCAGATAAAGGTAGCAGATAAACTCGACTAACAACCTTAACCAAATAATTAATTTTTCCCATTTTACAGCGCTGGTATGGTAATTCCAGACTACTAATAAGGGCCCAAGCCTCTTTCAATCTTACATTTCCAAGGGGATGGGGATTGAGCTCAGCGGCACAGCGCCTGCCTGGCAAGGGCAAGGTTGTGAGTTTGATTCCTGGTACCGGAAAAAAAAAAAATCTTATGTTTTCAAATGCAGCTTTTAATGTTTTTTTTTCTCCTTTTGAGACAGGGTCTCACTAGGCAGTTCAGGCTGGCTTTGAGCTCACTTTGTAGCCCAGGATGGTCTCAAACTCTCAACAATCCTCCTGCCTCAGCCTCCAGAGTGCTAGGATTACAGGCGTGCGCCACCATGCCCAGTGCAGCCCCCCTTCCCCACCTGCAGTTTTTAATCTTAAGATTACCTGATAATCACAACATGTCTGCTGGACTCCCAGCCCTCTGCATACATTCCTGGCAGGGAGAAGGGAGAAGGCAGCCAGAAGGTTAAGGAGAGCAGAGTAAGGCCGCAAACCAGTCCCTAAACCCTCAGTTTACGCATCATTGGACAGAACTACATTCCATGGCTCCTC
>NW_004955793.1:5279-6381 GCF_000276665.1 Chinchilla lanigera
GCTGGACTTGAACTAACTATGTCATCCTTGCTGACATGGAAGTTGCAATGGTCCTCCTGCCTCAGCCTTCCAAGTGCTGGGATTACAGGTATGCGCCACCACACCCTGCTCTACTGTCCTGTTTTTATATATATACTGAATTGCTTCTCATTATTAAAGAAAGCCTGTGTTGGGGCCAGGGATACAGCTCCGTGGCACAGTGCCTGCCTGGAAAGCACAAGTCATGAGTTCAATTCCTTTTTTTGTTTGTTTGTTTTGGTACTGGGAATCGAACTCAGGACCTTGTGCTTACCAGGCAGGCAGACACTTGTGCCGCTGAGCTATATCCCCGGCATGAGTTCAATTCCTGGTACTGAAAAAAACCATAAATAAATAAAGTGTGTGGATGGGATAATGAAGTCTGAATTTTATTTTATTTTATTTGTCTTTTTGAGACAGGGTCTCGCTGTACAGTTCAGGCTGGACTTGAGCTCACTTTGTAGCCCAGGCTGGTCTCGAACCTGCAGGGATCCTCCTGTCTCAGCCTCCTGTGTACTGGGATGACATTCGTGCACCACCACCTTTGGCTGAAGTCCGAATTTTATTTTTTTTATTTTTTATTTTTTGTCTTTTTCAGACAGGGTCTCACAATGCAGCTCAGGCTGGCCTTGAGCTCACTTTGTAGCCCAGGCTGGTCTCGAACTCTCAACGATCCTCCTGCCTCAACCTCTGGAGTGCTGGGATTACAGGCATGTGCCACCATGCCTGGCGCTGAAGTCTGAATTTTAGACTTGAGTTTTCATTTACCTCTTGCACTTAACTAGTAATGTAGAGTCTCATTCATCTCTCTTTCACCCTTCTCCCTCACCAATTTTAGGAGCTCTGGAGTTTGCAAATAGGGTCCTAAGGAGAGCAGTACAAAGGATCTACCCAAACTGAATCAGTCATGGGGTAGTTTTGAGTAAGACTAATTGGGGACTTAGAGTGTAAATTTATAGAATTAAAGTTGTTTATTACCTCTAGCTCTCTCCTTTTTTTTTTTTTTTTTTTTTGGTTTTTCTCCGGTACCGGGAACTGAACTCACGACCTTGCGCTTGCCAGGCAGGTGCTTTTGCCGCTGAGC
>NW_004955793.1:8191-10724 GCF_000276665.1 Chinchilla lanigera
GCAGCTAGGCAGTCCAGAGCCAAATCATAGCCCTATGCACTGGCTGTGTCACCCTGGATTAGTAACTTGACTTTGTGCTCAGTTTTCTTTGTCAATAAAAGGTTACAACATTTAATTTATAAGGCAGTATTTTGACTCATGATTTTTTTTTTTTTTTTTTTTTGGTACCAGGAATTAAACTCATGACCTCAGGTTTGTGAGGCAAGCGCTTAAGCCACTGAGCTATACCCCCGGCCCACCCCGTGACTGCATGAGGCTTTGGGGGAACATCCAGACACAAACCATAACCTGGTTTGCCGAGCCAAGAGAGAGATTGACCCCATTTCTGAAGTAACAAAATAAATTCTATACAGTTTCAAACCCAGATTTGTCTCTCTTAATTTCAATTTAAACAGCTCCGCTGCCCACACCCTTCGTGTGACATGGCTTCCGAAGCCCTGCCGACATACCTGTAGCATTTAGCTTGGCACAGATTGGCCTCCTTTCTTCACTGGTTGCACGGAGTCCTCTACCATCTGACCTGTCTTCCCAAACATGGGTGAGGGAGCCATCTGCAACCCTCGAGGTATCGGACACTTCAGAGCCCTGTGGTCTCCGCAGTCTATTCCCTGACTCTCTCTGCTTAACTCTTACTTCTCTCTCAAAACTGGGCTAAGCGTTGCCAGTTCTGGAACTCTTTTTCTGACAGCCTCCCATTCCCATCTGGTTTCCAGTGCTGCCTCTTCTGTGTTTCCAGCGGACCCTGTGTATATTTCTATCATAGATAGCACTTCATCACATCATTCTGTTTTTCTTTTTGCAAAACCAGAACATGACTTTTGTGAGTCAAGGTTATGGTGGTTGTAAGTGCCTCAGAGCATGGAAGAGGGGTCGCTGAGAACCACTACACTGAACTGTCACACCATAGGGCAAGCTACAACTGCGCTTTCCAGTATCCAATACATGGACTCTAAGTGGTTGGTGCTCAGAGGATCTGAAATGGAAGCATGAAGGCTTCAGCAAAAGAGGAGTGCTCTCAGGCGATGCATTAGCTTTTCATTACTACAATAAAACATAGTAGGCAGGCTAACTGTATAAAGAAAAGAGGCTTGCCAGGAGCAATGGCACACGTCTGTAATATCAGCTATTTAGGAGGCTGAGGGAGGAAGATCGCAAGTTCAAATCCAGTCTGGGTAACTTAATGAGTCCCTGTCTCAAAAATAAAAAAATATGGCCTGGGAATGTAGCTCAGTGGCACAGCACCTGCCTGGCAAGTGCAAGGTCCTGAGTTCAATTCCCAGTACCAAAATAAAATTAAATTAAAACAAAATAAAATAAAATAACAAGAAAAGGCTGGGGAGTTAGGCATGGTGGCACTTGTAATCCCAACAGTTGGGAAGCTGAGGTAGGGATGTAGAGGCTATTTTAAATGCAAAGAAAATTTTATTTATTTATTTATATATTTTTGGTCTTTTTGAGACAGGGTTTCACTATGCAGTTCAGGCTGGCCTTGAACTCATTTTGTAGCCCAGAACTCACTTTGTAGCCTTGAAATCAAAGCACTCCTCCCGCCTCAGCCTCCTGAGTGCTAGAATTACAGGTGTGTGCTATATAAAGAAAAATTTAAATCTTATATTTCTAAGCCAGGCGTGGTGGTGCATACCTGTAATTCCAGCACTCGGGAGGCTGAGGCAGCACGATCTTTGTGAGTTCAAGACCAGCCTGGGCTACAAAGTGATCTCAAGACCAGCCTGACCTGCATAGCGAGACCCTGTCTCAAAAAAGAACCCCCCCCCAAAAAAAAAGGTTTAATTAAATCACAGTTGTTGTTTTGGTACCGGGAATCAAACTCAGGACCTTGTACTCATCAGGCAGGCGCTGTGCCACTGAGGCTACGTCCCTGGCCCTCTGTCCTTCTTATAAAACCACAAAGATTCAAAAATGGGTTCCTCACCAGAATGACCTTATCTAACCCTAACCATTTTCCAAATACCTCACCTCTAAACACAAAGGTCAGATTAAATTTCTGCCCTCTTAATAACATTAGCCTATGCCTTTGGGGGTTAAACTACTGCCCAAACATTATTCAAACGATAGCTAGTAGCTAGCTACACACCTGGGTGTCATGGGCTGCCAAAGGGAGCCACGTTGGAGCTAGGAGGTGGATGGGATCCTACCTTCACCCCATTTATCTCTATCTGCGGTGAATGTGCAATCCCATATTCATGTCAGGTACAATGTACCAAATGTTGATATTGCCTGGATTAATCAGCGTCTCAATTTCCCCAACTTCTGGGACTGAAATACCTGCTTCCCTCACAAAGGCTACCAGAAAGATTAAATACAAAATTAAAAACAGTATGTGTTACTACTTACTGAGTTCCCTGGAGCTAGAGAACATAAGTCACCATGGACTAAATGTTGCCCAAGCACAGCCGCTCTGGTCTGGATGATGGTCCAGGACTACAGACAAGAGGGTTTTACTCATGGGGAACTAACCTAAGCCTAAGAACCCCACTATGACTTCCACCTTCTTTTTCTAACTTTTCTCCCC
>NW_004955793.1:11719-16600 GCF_000276665.1 Chinchilla lanigera
AATATCTTGGTCTGTCCAATGCTCAGATCCCAAAAGGTTTTATCTAAGTCTGAACTACAAAGTGAGAGCCAGTCTCAAAAAAAAAAAAAAATTATCTAATGAAGAAGCTTTTTTTTGAGACAGGGTCTCACCATGCAGTTCAGTCTGACCTTTAACTTACTTTGTAGCCTAGGTTGGTCTTGAACTCACAACTATCCTCCTGCCTCAGCCTCCTGAGTGCTGGGATTACAGGCGTGCACCACCACATCCAGCCTGAAGAAGATATTTGGCTTCCTAAGATCTTACTGGAACACCAGGCTAATGGGAAGATTGATCAGTTATCAGATGTCTACTGTTTTACTTTTTGGGACCCCGCAATTTCATACTTTGTCACTCAGAAGTAGACTCAAATGTCTTTCCTCTAATTGGGCAAGGAGGGCTGGGGATATAGTGGCACAAGTGCCTGCCTGGCAAGTGCAAGGTCCTGAGTTCAATTTCCAGTACCAAAAAAAAAAAGAAGAAAGCAACTGGGCGAGGATATTAGCTAAGCCACATGGCCTGACTGTGGTTGGTCTTTAACTAAAAGGGAGCCCTTCTGACCAAGGTTTATCTGCTAGTTTCTCTAGAAAAAGGAAATGAGCAGAGCTCAGAGCACCCTCTCTCAGCCTGATGGAGGAAGAAAGGGCACTGATGTGGACCTGAGGCTTTAAGCTTCACCTCTTTTGGCTGGAGGAGGCTCCAGGGATCTGGCTCCTGGGCTCAGTCCTGATTGAGACAGAACTGGAGAAAAAGTCCACACACCCACCCAAGGCCCTGGCCAGCCTCCTCTCATCTTACACAACCTCGTTTGGGGCAGGACCTGGCGCTCTGGTCTCTTGAAGGCCTCAGACTTTGAACCTTGGAGCTGAATAAGCTGAACACAGCCAATGCCAAATCTGCTTTTGATAGCTCATACTTGTTTTTCTCTCTCTTTTTTTGTTTGTTTGATTTCTTGTTGGCATTTTTTTTCTCTTTTGCCTGTTTTTTATTTTTTCTTTTTTTGTGGGGGATTTCCAGTCCCGGGAATCAAACTCAGGACCTTGTACTTGCCAGGCAGGTGCTGTGCCACTGAGCTAAACCCCCAGCCCCTGCTTTTTTTTTTTTTTTTTTTTGAGACAGGGTCTCCCTGTGTAGCCCAGGCTGGCTTGCAACTTATGGCAATCCTCCTGCCTCAACCTCCTGAGTGCTGGCATTACAGGTGTGTACCACCACCCCCGGCTCTTTTCTCCTCATTTAGGAATATATCATGGATGTTATTCGGTGACAGTATACATATCTACTTTATCTTTGTTGTGATTGTATGGATTTTGTTGTTGTTTGTTTCATTTTGTTTTCTGAGACAAAGTTTTGTTTTTTTGAGTTTTTTTTTGCCTTTTTGAGACAGGGTATGGCTATGCAGTTCAGGCTGGACTTGAGCTCACTTTGTAGCCCAGGCTGGTCTTGAACTTGCAACAATCCTCCTGCTTCAGCCTCCCGAGTGCTCTGAGACAAAGTTTTACTGTAGAGTCCAGGCTGAGCTGGAACTCACTATGGAGGCCTGGCTGGCCTCAAATTTGCATCTTAGCAGGACATGGTGGCACACGCCTATAATCCCAGTACTCAGGAGGCTGAGGCAGGAGGATCACTGCAAATTTAAGACCAGCCTGGGCTACAAAGTAAGTTCAAAGCCAGCCTGAATTGCATAGCAAGCCCCTGTCACAAAGAGACAAAAAAAAAAAAAAAAAAAGAACTTCCTTTCTCAGCCTCCTAAATGCTGGAATTACAGGCTTGTTGCACTACGGCTGGCATGTCTATTGTTTTGTTTTGTTGGTTTTTTCAGACAAGTTCTCCCTATGTAGTTCAGGCTGGACTTTGGGGTTTTTTTGTTTTTTTTTTTTTTTTCTGGTACCGGGAATCAAACTCATGACCTTGCGCTTGCCAGACAGGTGCTGTGCCACTGAGCTAAATCCCCAGCCCCAGTTCAGGCTGGTCTTGAACAGCCCAGGCTTGCCTCAAACTCCCCTCAATTCTCCTGCCTCAGCCTTCCAAGTGTTGGGAGTACAGGTGTGGGCCACCACACCCTGCTTGTTTTGGTTTTTTTGAAACAGGTTCTTACTGTATAGTTCCGGATGGACTTGAATTTACTGTGTAGCCCAGGCTGGCCTCAAATTTGCAGCAATCCTCCTGCTTCAGTCTCTGAGTGCTGGAGTTATAGGTGTGTACTACCACCCCTGGCCTAACAGTTTTTATCATACAGATGCACAATAATTTATTTTGCCAGTTCCTTTCTTATAAATATTTGAGTGATTTTTTTCTTCTTTTTTGATTTTTTTTCTTTTCTAACAAATACAATAAACATCCTATCCCCTGTTATCTTGTTTCTTTAAATTAAATTCTTTACAGTTGCTGCTTAAAGCCAGGCATGGTGGTGCAGGCCTGTAATCCCAGCACTCAGGAGGCTGAGGCAGGAGGATCCTTGTGAGTTCGAGACCAACCTGGGCTACAAAATGAGCTCAAGACCAGCCTGAACTGCATAGCCAGACCCTGTCTCAAAAAAATAAAAATAAAAATAAAAATAAAAATAGTTGCTTCAGGGAATGTAACTCAGGGGCAGAACATTGACCTAGTCTGTATAGGTTCCTGGGTTTGAGCTCTAGCACCAGCACCATCAGAAAAAATGAGAAGAGGGACAGGGACAGAGGCAGAGGCAGAAGCAGAGGCAGAGACAGAATTTAACATAAGGAAGACACTTTTGTAAAGAGGAAAAGGAAGGAAGAGGAAAAGTGAAGATAGATAGCTACCCTGCTAAGAATGAAAGAATCACGGTAGGGGGCTCAGGGGGCTCAGGGGGCTCTGGGAAGATGGAGGACTCGTGGATCCTTTGTTTTTGTGGGTTTTTTTTGTTGTTGTTGTTTGTTTGTTTGTTTTTTGGTTTTTCTCTGGTACCAGGAGCTGAACTCACAACCTTGGCGCTTGCCAGGCAGGTGCTGTGCCGCTGAGCTAAATCCCTAGCCCCTGCCCCCCATAGGTCCTTTGTGCCTGACTGCTTTTATAGGAGGGTGAGTGATCCTCCCCCAACTGGGACTTGCCATAACTGGACTGGCTTTTGCGGACCTCTGCCTAACATTATTTCTTCCGGTGGTCTATGTGCAGCTTCTTTCTTTCTACTTGTTTACTTGCCCTTGACCTTCTCAGGCCTTATCTTTGGGGTGGGCAGCTGGTTGGCAAGGGGACCTTATTCATGGTTAGCTTAGAGTTAGTAGTTGTGTGAATATCTATTGTAGCCTAGTATAACCCTAGAGAGAATAATATAGTGACTGTAGAGTGAATACACACACGCACATACACATTAGTGCATAGGTGGGAGTTCATACTGCCTTAAAGTTAGTTAGCCCCCCACTCCCATTCTCCTATATTTTATTGGAGGTGAGGACAGCTTATCATTTGTGCACTTGGGTTTCTCTCTGTGTTCTCTGCCTGTCAGCTCTTTTTCTGGTCTCTTCCTGCAAGTCCCAAGGCCATTTGGTGCCTTTCTTTATCTGTTTTTTCTCTGTCTCTCTTTTTTTTTCTTTTGTCTACAGACCCCTGCTTCTATCCTAGGAGACTAACTTCTAGGTTTTCTGTTTAGTTTGGTTTGATTAGGTTTTTTTGAGACAGCGTCCCACTATGTAGTTCAGGCTGGCCTTGAACTCACATCAACCCTCCTGCTTCAGCCTGTGGAGTGCCGAGGTTACAGGTGTGTGCCATCAGGCTGTAACCTCTAGGTTTATAGCCAGCTAGCTTCCTCATTCCATTCCTAGGCCCAACCTCTGTCTCCTACCTCAGACGTAAAAGCTGCTGCATCGTAGAGACTGGATGGAGACACCTCCAGCTCCAATAAGCCCAACTGCCATCCTCGTTTGACTGAGCTCACAGAGGGCATGTCGGCAGATCCCAGAGAACACAGAGGACGCACCAACAAGCTGCAAGCCTGCCGTTTCTCTGGACCACCCCTTTAAAACCCCTCCAAAGAACGCTGTAAAAAAAGGGGCGGGGCTCTTTGCCTGTAAGAGACACCTTTTCTCTTCTGTTTACACAGAGCGTCTCTCTCAGGTTCGGCGGTAAACCTGCTTTGCCTGGTAAGTTCCCACTTCCTCTTTCCCGCTCACTGCCTGGAAGGAAGGGTAAAGGTTCTAGACACCCAACATATTGCTGTATTTGTGCTACTCAGTCTTTCTGCCTCAATGAGTTGTCTCTGGGTCTTAAAATAGATTCAAGTTAAAAAAAAAAATAGGTTCAAGTTATTTTTTCCCCCCACAATACTGAAGATTGAACCCAAGGTGTTTGCACTGAACTAAATCCCTAGACTTTTCTTTATTTTTTATTTTGAGACAGGTTCTAGGCTAAGTCACTAAATAGCCTAGGCTGGGTCAGACCAGTGATCCTCCTGCCTCAGCCTTTTAGAGTGCTGGGATTGTAGATGGATACACATCACTCCTCAACTGCAGTGACTGATGTTCATGTAAGATTCTCCCTGAACTGGTTCTTCCTGAACTGCCTCTCCAGTTTCACCTCCCCCTTTTCTCTCTGGAACTCTGCGTTCCCTGCTAACCAAATGGCCTGTAGTTAGTGCTACTATTTCATTCCTCCACAGCTTGTCACATGTTAGTTCCTCTGCCCAATCTTCTCTCAGATTCTTTTAACTCCTTCCCAAACAACTGTCTGTCCTACTAGAAAATCCCCACCACATATCAGAAGCGCCAGGTGTGGTGGCCCACACCTGTAATCCTAGCACTCAGGAGGCTGAGGCAGGAGGATTGTTGTGAGTTCGAGGCCAGCCTGGGCTACAAAGTGTGGTCAAGGCCAGCCTGAACTGCATAGTGAGACCCTGCCTCAAAAAGACAA
>NW_004955793.1:21325-22694 GCF_000276665.1 Chinchilla lanigera
GTGGCTGGCCTTTGTCAGACACCCAGGCCACTCCTGAAAAGGTTTGCTTTGGCTGTGACAAGCTTCTGCTTAGGCATCGCAGATCACTCTGCCCATAGCCTGTCCGGATGTCCTGGGCCCTCTACAGCCATCCTCAGTCAGGTATGGGAATTGAACTCACGGCCTTGCACTTGCCAGGCAGGTGCTGTGCCACTGAGCTACATCCCCAGCCCTGCCTTTTTCTTTTATCTAAGTGCCTTAGTTACTTTTCCCTTGCTGAGACAAAATATCAAACACCCACAAGTTAAGGGAGGAAAAGTTTATTTAGCTCCAAGTTTGTAGAGGCTTCAGATCATAGTTGGCTGGCTCCAAGGTAGGGTGGTGGGGTGGCAGAGGGGCATCGTAGAGCAGGCAGGAAAGCAGAAGGCGGCAAGCAGCAAGGAATATGTAAGAAGCAGGGACAGGGACCCTCTTTCTGCCCCTTAAATCTTATCCAGGCTGCACGCCTTAGGGGAGGTAGCACTCACACCCAGGGAGGGCCTTGTCTTTATCCACTCCCAGGACTAGGTGGAAACCAATTAGTGGGCTAATTTAGTAATCATAAACTCTTTTTTGTTTGTGTTTTGGGAATCTAACCTAGGGCCTCCCGCTTGTCAGGCAGGTGCTGTACCCCTGAGCTATGTCCCCAGCCCACTCATGCTCTCTTGATCCCAGCATCACACACTCTAGATTCAGCCACCTCTGAAAGCCCTACCTATGAGGCTTTGGGAGGACATGTAGATAGATACAAGCCATAACAGTAAGCAAGTGCTCCACACCCTTAGTCCTTGCACTGTTCGCCTTACACTGCAGCATTGTCTTTTTTGTGTGTGTGTGTGGTGCTGGAGATTGAACCAAGGGCCTTGTGCTGCAAGGCAAGAACTCTACCACTGAGCCACATTCCCAGACCCAGCAGCATAAATCTGAGTAGAGCCTCTTCGTTATTTTGTTTTATGTTTTGTTTTGCTTTGTTTTGTTTGAAACAGGGTCTCACTATGTAGTACAGACTGGCCTTGAACTCACTATGTAGTCTAGGCTGGCCTCGAATTTGCAGCAATCCTCCTGCCTCACCCTCCTGATTGCTTGGATTACAGCACACACCACTATGCCCACACAAAGCCACTTTTGGATGGTATATTTTTGCCCATTCATGATTTCTACCTTTTTCTTTTCTTTTTTTTTTTCTTTTTTTGGTCTTTTTTGAGACAAGGTCTCCCTATGCAGTTCAGGCAGGCCTTGAACTCACTTTGTATCCCAAGCTGGTCTCAAACTTGCAAGGATCCTCCTGCCTCAGCCTCCCAAGTGTGGGGATTACAGGCATGTGCCACCACGCCTGGTCCTTTTTTTTTTT
>NW_004955794.1:0-20999 GCF_000276665.1 Chinchilla lanigera
ATTTATCAATATTTAGTATTTGATGCTATAATTGATGCTGATTTTATTACTATGGCCAAGGTGACATAGTGTTGCTATTAATTGGTTTTTGTGGGAAGGCAAGATCTAGATTGTCTTTGGGTCATTAACAATATTGTGATCCATTTCTGGAAAGTCAGGTATTGGGCAAAATATGCTGCACCTCCCATCTTAACTAAAAGGAAGTGGCTGGAAGCTGGAGAGAGGGAAAGGGCAATAGCTACAGCCAGAGTACATCAATGAAAAGTAGACATTAACTAAAGAGGTCCCCATACTAGAAGCAAAACTTTACATTGCAATCAACTTGCAAGCCTTAATAACCAAACAAACAAAAAATAGAAACATGAGGAGACAAGCCAACAAAATGCTTCCAAAAGCTCCCAACTCCCCCCAAGCTGATCTATGGGACATTGATGGAGAGGAAACCAAAAGCTGTATGCCTAAATTCTTCAAAATGTTATCAGGAATGATAACAGAACAGGCCAAGAAAGCATTTGGCAAGCTCACAGAGGATATAAGTAAAAAGATATTAGGCAAAATAAAATGATCAATGAGTCCATAGAAGGCACTAAAAAAAGATAGAAGAGCTAAGCAAAATGTTGCAAAAGATGAATATGCAGCATAGAAAAGAATTAGTCTGTAAATGGAATCCAAATGGAAATTTAGGATATAAAAATTCTATGAAAAGTATAGGCGGAAGTGACTGGTCTGAGGACTATTTCCAAAACTAGAAGATAGGGCTGTTGCCAGTGACCAACTAATGAGAGTTATTTTGGAAAAAAAAAAACAAAAAAACAAAAAAAACAGATCATGAAAAATAGCTCCAACAGCTCCTAGATGATGTAAAAAGACTAAGATGAATTAGAATTAGTGGGAAATCAGAAGACAGCATGCATGGCATAAAAACTTAAATAATAGTAGAAAATAATACTAGCAGAAAACTTTCCTGATGTGGAAAAATAACTTATCATACAGTTAAATGAGGCATAAAGAACTCCAAATAAATACATATAATAACAAAAATCATGGTCAAAGTCCTTGAAGTCCAACACAAGAACACAATCTTAAACATGGTTAGAAAAAAGCAATGAATCATTTATAAAGGAAAACCCATGAGAATTACCGCAGACTTTTCCACACAAATCTTAAGGACAGGAGAGCTGAAGTGTTTCAAGTCCTAAAAGTAAACAACTTCCAACCCAGGTACACATATCTTGTAAACTATCTTTCAAAACTGATGGAAAAGTGAGATACTTTCATGAGAAAGAACACCTAAAGAAATCTACAACTACTGAACCAGCACTCCAATAAATTCCGAAGATTCTCCTAGAAAGGAGTAATGAATCTAACAAGGACAAAAGGTCTAATAGAATGAATATACTAGGTAGACTGAGCAGTTAAGTAGAACAGGGAATCAGCAGCAGGAAAATAAGGCAATGATAGGAATAACTCTATACCTGTCAATAATAACTCTTAATGTGAATGGTCTCAATTCTCCAATCAAAAGACAAAGACTAGAAGAATGGAACAAGAAATAAAATACAATCGTATGCTATATCAAGAAACACATTTAATCCAAAAGGAAAATCATGGATTAAAAATCAAAAGATGGAAAATAATATTCCATGCAAAGGAAATACTGCCCCCCTGCCAAAAAAAAACCCAGGTGTCTCTATCCTATATTAAGCCAAAGTGAACTTCAAGCTACACTGATCAAAGGAGACAAAGAAGGTCCCAAATTGGTTAAGGAAATAACCTAGCAGGAATAGATAGCCATATTAGCATATATACACTGAACACCAGTGTACCCAACTTTATAATAGGGACAAAAATACAAAGAATTAATACAAAGAATTAATGAATTAATGAATCAAAGAACTTGTTCTGTAAAAGAATAAAAAAAAGATGAACAAAAAAGAAAGCAAAAAATAAAAGACCCAAATTAATGCAATTAGCAGTGAAAAAGTTAAAATCACAAGATACTACCAAAATCTATAAGATTAAAATCTACTTCACAAACCTGTACCCAAAAAGTTGAAGAATTCAGAAGAAATAGGTAGATTCCTAGATATATGTGTGCTATCCAACTATGGGCAATGAAATTGAAGCAATAATAAAAGAAAAAAAAAAAAAAACTACTAACTAAGAAAAGCCCAGATCTGGATGGGTTCACTCCTGAACTTTACAAAACCTTAGAGAACTTCTAGCACCAATACACCTCAAACTTTTTAATGAAAATGAAAGGGAAACAGAGGGCCAGGGATATAGCTCAGTGGCACAGCACCTGCCTGGCAAGCACAAGGTTGTGAGTTCGATTCCCGGTACCAAAAAAAAAAAAAAAAAAAGGGAAAGAGTACTGCTAGGGTCACTTCTGGAAGCTATAATTACCCTGATTCTAAAACCAGGCAAGAATCCCCCCTAAAATGGAACTATTACCGATCTCTTGCATGAACATCTTCAAACAGAATGCAATAAATGATCAAAAACCATACATCATGACTAAATGACTTCATCTCAGGGGTGCAAGGATGGCTCAACATCTTCAAATCAATAAATGTAATACATCTCACAATAGAAGCAAGGATAAAAATGACATGATCATTTCAGTAGATATAGAAAAAGCCTTTGACAAAATCCAACAACATTGAAGAAAATAGGTATAAAATGACCTTATAGCAATCTGATTAAAGTCATTTATGACAAACCTACTCCCAACATCATATTAAGTTGAGAAGAACTAAAACCTTTCCCTCTAAAATGAAGAACAAGATAAGAATGTCCTCTATTACCACTCCTGTTTAACACAGTAGTCAAAACATTAACAAAAACAATTAGGTCAGAAAAAGAAATAAAAGGGTTATGTATAGAAAAGGAAGAAGTCAAACTATCATTATTTGCAGATGACATGATCCTCTAAATAAAATACCAAAAAAAAGTTTACTAGAAGACTTCGAATAATCAAATTCAGTAATGTAGCAGGGTATAAGCCAACACAAAACTCAATAGTGTTCCTGTACACTTATAATGAACCCATTGAGAAAGAAATTGTGAAAAAATACTATATACAAAAGCATCATGAAAAATTAAATACTTAGGAATTAACTAAAGAAGTGAAGGCCCTCTACAAAAAAAAGTACAGCACCCTGAAAAAAGAAATCAAAGAGGTCATCAGAAATTTGAAAGATACCCATGTTCCTGGATAGGCAAAATGAACACAGTCAAATGGTCATACAGCTAAATTAATACACAGATTTAAATTCCAATCAAGATTCTAATAGCATTCTTCAGAAAACTGGGTAAAACAATTCTGAAATTCATATGGAACCATAAGAGATCCAGAATAACAAAACCAACCCTGGGTAAACAGAGGGAAACTGGAGGCACCAGCTTTATGTAATGTCTTGCATCTATATTACAAAGCTGCAGTAATGAAAACAGCATGGTACTGCCACAAAAACAAACATAAGGATCTACTGAACAGAAAAGATGATACAGAAACAAGCTGTATATTCAATTGCTAGATCTTTGACAGAGAGGCCAAAAGCAAACACTGTAGGTAAGATAGCCTCTTTAATAAATGATGCTGGGAACACTGGCTATCTACATGCAGAATATTGACTCTACACCCAGTTCTCTTACCATGTACAAAACTAAAATAAAAAAGGAAAAGAATTAAATGTTGGAACAAAAACATTTGAACTGCTTGAAGGTAATATAGGTAAAACTCTTGAATTCATAGATATAGGTAAGGTGTTTCTGAACAGAATCCTGGTTGTACAAGAAATAGTACTGAGAATGAGAGTACTGAGAATGAGATTTAAAAAGCTTCTGCACAGCAAAAGAAACCACTAACAAAGTGAAAGGAACCTGCAGAATGATAAAACATTTTTGCCAGCTATTCCTCAGACAGAGTCCTAGAGCAATGATGGCAAAACTTTTAGCGATAAAGTACCCAACCTGCAACCCCAAACCCACTTATTTATTGCAAAATGCCAACAGTGAAATTAAACCTGAATACTGACATGTCAATTTAGAAAAAACAATGTTATCTAATGCTTGGCTGTTGGGGTGACTCGGCTTGTGTTCTGGCAGAGAGAGCTCTGTATACCTGCTGTGGCACATGTGCCATAGGCTTGCCACCACTGATCTAGAATATATAAAGAACTCAAGAAATTAGATAGCCCAAAGTAAACCCCCAAATCAAAGAATGGGCAAGTGAAATGAATAGATACCTCACTGAAGAAGTACAAATGACCAATAAATACAAGAAGAAATGCTCAGCATCTCTGGATATTAGAGAAATGCAAATTAAAACAACTCTGGTATTTCATCTTACCCCATAAAGAATGGCTATCATGAAGAAATCAAATAATAACAAATTCTGGTGAGGCTGAAGGGAGCCCTTCTGTATTGTTCATTGTAATGTGCAACCACTGTGGCAATCTGCATGGAGATTCCTCAAAAAAATAAAACTGGAAATTCCATTTGACCCAGCCGTTCCTCCTCTAGGTATCTTTCTGAAACAGTTAAAGACATCATATTACAGCGGTAAATCCATACTCATGTTTATAGCAGCACAGTTTATAACAACTAAATATTGGAAATGTGTCTCATCCAGCATGGCTCTCGAAGTTCCTGGGGGCAGCAGTGAGAAGATGGAGAAATAAAGATAAGAGACAATACATAGAAAGCTGAGGTCAGGTGGAGCCCTCTCTCCAAATGGGAGGAAAAGGAACTGCTCAACCACTGCAGCGTGTTTATTTACACATTTGGCAGGTAAGTGTCATGTGATACCCCTGGACCTGACAGCCTGTTCTTGGATTGTGGATGGGCATGGTGCCTTTTTGTTGTTTTCTTGTTGTTGTTGTTTTTGGACTGGAGCAGCGTGCTTATGTGGCTCACCTCAGGTGCTTTTTGATTTTGTACTGGCCTTGCCTCGCCCCCACACATGAGGTCAATTTCCAGGTTTAGCCACCCCCCACAGAAATGGCCTATATGTTCATCAACAGATGACGAGATAAAGAGAATGTAGTACTTAAACACAATGGAGTACTACTTTTCCATAAAGAAAGATACACTTGAATCATTTGTAAAAAAATGAATTCACATTGAGACCATGGATTCACATTGAGACCATAACGTTAAGTGAAACAAATCAGATGCACAAGCTTAAATAGTCCATATTTTATTTGATATGAGAAACCCAAATTATAAATAAAGAAAAAAATAAAAATAGATAATAGGAAGTAGGGAGATAGATTTTTCTCAAATGGAGGAAGAATCTACAGATGGGGTGGAGGAAGAGAAGGAAGAATGGAATTCCATGCACCAACTCTACACAGGGCATGCCAGCTGCAAACATGTACTAATAAATAAAATGATCTGAAGGCTAAAAAGGAAAGGAAAAAGAGAAAGCCTGAGATCCTGCCCCCCTTAAGTCCCATGCAGAGATGTAGTGAGAGGATGGCTGTGTGTGGCCGAGGGAGAAAACTCTTAGCAGTCTCCAAACCTGCCTGCTTGGTTCCTTGATCCTGAATTCCCAGTTTGTGGAATGCTAATAAATAAGTGCACTATATGTTGTCTAATAAAAAAAGAAAGCCAGACAAACAAAAACCCAAAAATGAACAAAGACAATGACTAAAACTGGAGTGTCAAAAAGAAGGAAAGAAATATTTCTTTATTGTCCTTCTGTTGTTAGGTGCTACCCACATTTGGGTGGGTCTTCGTCCTTCAGTTTGCTGACCTATATGACAATCATTCATAGATGCATCCAGAATGTACTAAGCTGCTACACTGTTCTCACTCCAATCATGTTGATGTGTCATAATTAACAATCACAGCTCATGACATGGGAATATTTCAATCATAGAAAAATAGCTATACAGCCAGGTGTGGTAGTACACACCTGTGATTCCAGCATTTAGGAGGCTGAGGCAAGAGGATTGCCACAAGTCTGAGGATAGCCGGGGTACACAGTGTGCTCAAGGGCAGAGAGATCCTGTCTTAAAAAAAGAGAAAGAAAGAAACAAACAAAAATAGCTGTTTTTTTAAAAGAAATAACATTTAAGATGGATCTCAAAGGTTGAGCACCAGTTTTAACAAGTATAGATAGGTAAGGGAGATGTTTACTTACATTTGGGGTCAAGGGAAAGGGAACAGTGTGATACACTTATGGGAGTTATAGGAAAGGTAGAGCTAGGTAATGAAAGAGTTTCAGGTCTGAGTTTATATTTCAAGGCTGTATGGAACAAGTAAGCTCAGGGGAATGCAAAGATCTATGGTTGTTTTAGTGGTAGATAATCTATGGACTCCACCACACTCAGAAGATCAGAGTTCATTTAAAGATACTTCTGGAAATTTAAAAGTAACCTTTCCTCTACAAGTATATATAAAATTTATACTATATATTTAAGTAGATCCCTCAGCTCCTGGGAAACATTCATGAAATACTCACACTGTATGATGATTTTCTAAAGCAGTTATTGTGGAATTTGGTAGATGTAGGTTCGATCTTTCAGGCACTCCCTTATCCTTTCTTTCACCCTCTAGCAAGAGAATTTGAGGTGATTTGAGGTTTGGAAGGGAGTTTGGAAGACACATGCTCAAGCACGCCAGTCTTCAATAATTGAATGAATGTTGATGTAACAATTTCTCTCTTTTCTTTGTTCTTTTTCCCTCTTAGCCTTCAAACCATAATTCTTGCTTTGAAAGCTCTAAGTGAAGCTCTAGTGTGACGGAGGATGGGTGTAGGCAAAGGGCACTATTGCAACTTATAAGAACTGAATCCAGTCCCTTCCTCGAGGCAGAGCAGCTTTCTCAGCATCTCACAATTAACTTGGTTCTGTGTGAAGAATGCAGTGGCAGAGTAGTGTTTCTACTATCAATAAATTGAATGCCTGATGCCATTGTAACCATTTATGATTTTTCTGTTAGTACTTTCAAAATTAAGTCCTGTACATAACCTTTATTCATGTATTTTCTTCTTTTAAAAAATATCCTGCCAATGGCAATTTCTAATTCTACAACATAAAAAGCTGATGTGATTAGCAGTCTCTGTGCCATGCAGTATGTCTTTTTGTTCTTTAGTTTTTCTGGTGCTTGGAATATCTGCTGCTGTTTACATATGGCCTATTAGTCTCATAATCTGCTGCTTCTAATGTCACTCACTGTATCAGTTAACATTTGCTTTATGTAGACAAAGCATCTAAAAATAATGACTTAAAACTACAACCACTTATTATTACTCATGTGCTACAAGTGTGTATGTGACCCTGCTGCTGATCAGAGGCAGACACTGAAGAGCCAGGCTCTGCTGGAGACTTTGGGTGTGGAGGTGCTACAGAGAGAAAGCAAGGGTGTCCTCTGGCTGCCTCACGGCTGGCTGAGAGACAGAGGTGATTAGGCCACATGTCACTCACTGTCCAACAATCCAAACGCTGCTAGACCTGCTGAGGCTCAGGTGTAGATCTCTCATGTTGTAACTTCCTTCACATTGTGTTGGTCTCAGCCAGTCACAAGAAAGACCAGCCAAGGGGTAAGTGAAGGGGTAAAGGAACAGATTCTACATCTGTATGGAGGAGCTGCAAAGTATTGTGGTCAACTTTTCAACCAATCACAATACCTTCTCTGAGGGTAGAATGATTCCAGTTGCAAAATCTATGCTATCAAAAAACTCTTTTCCTTATATTTACCTTGATTATTGCTGATACTCTCTGGTTATAGATAGAAAACTTTGCTGTCTTTATTTCTTACACACTTAAATAAAAGACCCTAGCCCATGCAGTGTGGATGCTAGAAAGAGCACTACCCATTTAGTCTTATTTTGATATGTCACAAAGCCCTGAGAAAGTTCTTACAGGTAAGGCTGCTACTACAATTTTAGAAGGCATGCCCTGAACAAGGAACCTGTTTTAGGTAGAGTGAGCCCTCCACTTATTGGTTCACCTGCTATCCTCCAGAGGAAGGGTCCTCTTTTTAAAATCTGTGCAAAGGGATATCATGCCTGAAAACTTTTAAGTTCCAGTTTCACCAACTGCAAACTGAGGTGAGAAACCTTTAATTCAATACATTTTAATGGAAAAAATCCTCAAAAAACTAGATATAGAAAGAATTTATCACAACACAATAAAAGTCATGTTTGGAAATCCTACCACTAACATAATACTCAACAGAAAAAAGCTGACATGTTTTTATTAAGGTGAGGAATAAAACAAGAATGCCCACTCCTTTTATTTTTATTTACTTATTTTTTTTTTGTCTTTTTGAGACAGGGTCTCGCCACGCAGTTCAGGCCAGCCTTGAGCTCACTTTGTAGCTCAGGCTGGTCTTGAACTCAAAATGATCCTCTTGCCTCAGCTTCCCGAGTGCTGGGATTACAGGCATGCACCACCATGCCTGGCCTAAGGATGCCCACTCTTGCAACTCCTATTCAACATGTTCTTGAAAGGCCTAGCGAGAGGCATTAGGCAAGAACATAAGTGAAAGACCACAAAATCGGGACATATACAGAAATCAGTGACATTTCTATACACTAAAACAAAGTATCCAAAAAGAAAATTCCATTTGCAATAGCATCAAAAGTTGCAAAATCTTGAGAATAAACTTGACAGTGGTTAAATACTTGTTTAATGAAGCTACAAAATGTTGATGCAGGGGGCTGGGGATTTAGCTCAGCGGCAAAAGCGCCTGCCTGGCAAGCGTAAGGTCGTGAGTTCCGTTCCTGGTACCGGAGAAAAACCAAAATCCAAAAAAAAACCAAACAAACAAACAAAAAAAAAAAACAAAAAAAACAAAATGTTGATGCAGGAAACTAAAGGAGACAAAAACAGAGACATTCCATGTTCATGGATTGGAGATTTAAGAAAGTTAAAATATGTGTATTACCCATAGTGATGTACAGATTGAGCATAATCCCTATCAAAAGCCCAGCGGCAATTTTTAAGGGAAAAAATAAATCCTATATTCTTGTGGAACCACAAAAGACCCTGAATAGCAAAGCAATCTTGAGAGAGGACATAACTGGGGGCATCATACTCCTGATTTAAAGACATATGACAAAGCTGTAGTAATTGAAACGTTGTGATGTTGGCACACAGACACATATGTAGATTGATGGAAAATAATAGGGAGCTGAGGACAAATCCATACATATCCAGTCAACTGGACTTTAATACAAGTGTTAAGAATGAAGAAAGGAAGGCCAGGAATATAGCTCAGCAGCACAAGCACCTGCCTGGCAAGCACAAGGTCCTGAGTTTGATTCCCAATACCCACCCCCAAAAAAAGTATGAAGAAAGGATAGCCGCTTCCAGAAATGTTGGGAAAATTGAATATCCACATGCCAAACTGAAATAACTCTTAGAGGAAAACATAGGGAAAACTTCATGACAGAGATTTTGGCAGTGACTTCTTGGATACAGCATCAAAGCAAGAGAAAACTGTATTACAGTAAAAACTTCTATACAGCAAATAACATGATCAACAGAGTAAAAAGATAACCTGCAGAGAGGAGAAAATATTTGCAAATTATATATCTAATTCAGGGGCTAATTTCCAAACTACGGAAGATACTCCTGCAACTCAATAGCAAAAAGACAAATAGTACAATTTTTAAAATAGGGAAAGGACTCAAACAGAACTTCCTCCAAGGAAGATATATACCATGCCAGTGGATGTACATCAAAATTCTTGACATCACCAAACATGAGACAAATACAAATTAAAATCACAGTGAGATATCACCTTGTACTTATTAGAAGGATTATTATTTTTAAGAAAGACAGTAGTACTAGTGTGGATGTGGAGAAGTTGGAAACCTGAAGCATGGTTGATGAGAATAAGTGGGGTTCAGCAACTATGGAGAATAGTATTTACTTTCCTAAAAGTAGCAAAAAAGCAAATGATCCTACTTCTGGTCTTCATATCCAGAAGAATTGGCATCAGAGTTTCAAATAAATGTCTGCTTTTATGTTCACTGAAGCATTATTCATTATAGCCACGATGTGGAAACAACCCAAACACCCACTGAAACTGTGAAACCCCTGAAACTGTGAGCCTAATGAAACATTACCTCCTTTAAGTTTTGGGTATCAGGTATTTGGTCCCAGCAATGGGAAAGCTGAGTGGTATAATTACTCAATTGTTCCATTCTTGATTAGCACAGTGTTATGGTGGATACACTGTGTCAACTTGAGAAGTCTAGAAGTTTAACTAAGTAACTCAGCAGTTCTACATCCAAGAGTGTATGATGGATGACTAGATTTTAAAAAGTGGTATGTTCTTACCATGGATTATTTTTCAGCTTTTAAAAAAAGAAAGAAATATTGTTGTATTTGATGATTCAGACTAACTCAGCAGACATTATGCTAAATGCAATAAGCCAGGAACAGGAGGTCAAATGCTGTTTGATTCTACTTATGCAAGGTAACTAAAATAAACTCATAGAAGTGGAGAGAATGGTAGTTTACAGGGACTGCAGTGAGAGGGACACGGTGTGCTGTTTTCAGTAGGTATAGTTTCAGTTATGTAAGATGAATATCTTCTAGAAATCTGTTGCTTTTTCGGGGGGGCAGGTACCTGGAATTGAACTCAGGACCTTGCACTTGCCAGGCAGGCAGTTGTGTTGCTGAGCTATATCTATGGCCCCTTCTTCTAGAAATCTGCTAGAAATCGGTGTGTATAGTTAACAGTTCTATATTGTGCATTTAAAGTTTGCCATATGAACTCTTCTTACTAGAAATAAAATAAAAGCTCACCTTACCTTTTTCATAAGATTATTGTGGGGATCCAGTGATGTAATTCTTATGAAATTTTTGAACACCATAAAGTGTAATAAAACTACGTGGCTGTTATTAGTTACTACTTTTTATTTA
The DNA here is from genome assembly GCF_000276665.1 of Chinchilla lanigera. Taxonomy (NCBI): domain Eukaryota; kingdom Metazoa; phylum Chordata; class Mammalia; order Rodentia; family Chinchillidae; genus Chinchilla; species Chinchilla lanigera. The sequence goes on from NW_004955794.1 coordinate 10,890, forward strand.
ATACTGATGGACAGCTTCTATTTCAAAATCTCCCAGTAATGATGAGATTTTGCCTGCCTAAGGATCACTCACCATGAGAGATGGAACTATTCAAGAAGGCAGTATAATATGTTTATTGCAATTATTCAATGAAACAACTATTTGTTAAGCTTCTATTGTGGGTTCAGCAGTGTTCTAGACACTGTGGGAAATAACAGAACTAGATGGATATCATCTTTATCTTTAAACAGTTGAACAAGGTGGTTAAAGAGATGAAGCAATTTCATACACAAGACAAGTAGCAAGGAATGAGACAGTAATGAGCCAGCAATCAGTAATACCAGAGCTCAGTGGGAGTTTGAAAAAGGGCAAGCTCCTGTACATACGAATGTTCTGTAAAACATTTTTGGAAAACCCTTCCTTGACGGGTTAAGAACAGTTGGTTAACCAGAGACAGAAAAAGTGATGCCATTCACCATAGCCATTCTATGGTAGTTGGTGTTGTGCTGCATTTTAAGTTCTTTAAAATTATAGGACTTTTACTGATTTAGTTGTCAATTATTAGCAAGTATGTGGTTTAAAAGCAGAATACCTTCCCTAGCTGGGAAAAATTCTCACCTTCCTGTAAGGTTTTCTTCATATAGGCTTGTTCATGACCTTGGCCTTACTTAGATTGTAGGATCTTTGCAGCCAGCATGATTTCTGACAGGAGGCTATCTCTGATCTGCAGATAATCATCAGGAATCTGTATTGTTTTGTTACGCTTTGAGAAGATCTGCAATTATTAAGTAGATTCCCTCCAAGATACACATCAATCAGCAACCAAATTAATTGGCATACTCAACTTGCATCATTTTTTTTTCTTTTTTCCTTCAACAGTTTCTTAATGCAGTATTTTTCAAAGTGTGGTCTACGGGCCATCTACAGCAAGACCCGCTGGATGTGCCAGCTGAAAATGCAGGTGCCTGAAACCTTTTCTGGGCCTTCTGAATGAGAACTTTTTTGGAAGAAGGCTCAAGAATACATATTTGTACAAGCTTCCCAAGTGATTTTTGGTCTATTAGCATTTAAAAATCATATCTTAATGTCTGGTAAACTTACAATGTTTAGTGCTTGGTGGGCATGTGGCTAATGCCCAGGAGTCTCCCTCCCCAAGTCTAATCATATTTCTGAGGTTGGGACTCAGAGGTCAGTATTTTTAAACTTTTGAGGTGATTCCAATGTGCAGCCAAGGTTGATGACCACTGGCTTGTATTTGCACTTTTAAGGCTTTTGAGTGCAGATGAACCACCTGGGGGTTTTATTAAAATGTGATTCTGTTTTAGGAAGTCTGGAGTAAGGCCTTAAATTTTGCATTTCTAATCAGTTCCCAGATGAAGCAATTATGGCCAGTCCATGGACCACATTTTGAGTACCAAAAAACCTGAAAAAATGTATAAGTTATTGTGACAGTTAAGCTTACCCAACTTGATTGGTGTGGGAGCAGCCTGGGAGTGCACAGGTTATGAAGGTGTGACTTTGATGTCTTACTTACTCTCTCATCCTTGGGTAAAATACCCAGCATCAACAACTTCAAGGAAGAGAGGTTTATTTTGACTCACAGTTTCAAACCACGATCAGCTGGCTCCAAGGTAGAAATAGAATAGCAAAGGGGAATCTCTCATGAAGCTTGGCTTACAGCATCCTAAGGCCTCTCTCCTTGGTATCTTTAAATTGTTTCAAACTCCCCCTGCAAACCACTTTCAAAGGCTCCTTAACTTCAGGTACAGTCCTGGCAGACCCCACTCTCAATACCAAAATTTCTATTAGTTACTATCCCACTTCTGGGGCAATATAACCAACACCCATAATTTAAAGGAGGAGAAATTAATTTTGGTTCATAGTTTCAGTACATGATTGGATAGCTCTAAGACAGAAACAAGATGGCAGAGGGGCATGCAGAGCAAAGGTATTCAGTGCCTGGAAACTAGGAAGTATAGCAAGAAAAGAAGAGCCAGGGAGGAAGATATGCTCTTCCAGGTCTTGCTCCTAGTGACATACTTCCAATCAGGCTTCACCATCAAATAGTACATTCAGCTACTGCACTCAACACACATAAATATCAAGTTCCATGATCTAATCACCTTTTAAACAGCTGAGGTTTGGGGGGAAATTTTAGATGTAAGGAATAGCACTTAGGAAGTATATCTGGTCCTTGGCCCATTCCTCTGTGGTGCCAGCCCCTGCTCTGCTTCCTTGCATCCATGAACTGACCAGTTTTGCTCCAAAATGCCCTTCTGCCATGATGTTTCTACTTTGGAGCCAGCTGACCATGAACTGAGACCCCTGAAACTGTGAGCCTAATGAAACATTACCTCCTTTAAGTTTTGGGTATCAGGTATTTGGTCCCAGCAATGGGAAAGCTGAGTGGTACAATTACTCAATTGTTCCATTCTTGATTAGCACAGTGTTATGGTGGATACACTGTGTCAACTTGAGAAGTCTAGAAGTTTAACTAAGTAACTCAGCAGTTCTACATCCAAGAGTGTAAAGGACATGCCTTTACTGTTGTTCACTGTGTCAACTTGAGAAGTCTAGAAGTTTAACTAAGTGACTCAGCAGGAGGCCACGATCCTCACTTTGTAAACATCCTCATCCTATGCAAGAGAAGGGCACAGAGATGGTGTGAGTGCTACACATACTCAGGGGCAGATAACCTTCATACAGTATAAGGGAGGGAAAGAGGCTTGATTCCCCCCTTTTGCTGTTTTATGCCACCTTGAACTGTTGCCCCTGTACCATGCAACTGTTCCTTGGAGCCATCTGATTATGGACTGAAACCTCCACAAGCTGTGAGCTAAATAAACCTTTCCTTTCTAATTTTGGACATTGAGTTTTTGTCACAGCTATGACAGAAAAGTAACTAAGATACACAGTCTTCTGTATGTCTTCTATGTGATCAAATCAAATTCTACATTGACTCATTTATGACACAGCAAAAGCTCTGTTCCAAAGGATTATAGTTTCATCAACCATTTATAAAGAGGATATTTTTAAAAATGAAGGCTTAAGTGAAAAATAGTTCCAAAATTGTCAGTGAGCTAAAAGGGTCAGGAAGTCTAGCAGGAGGGCAGATTGGAGCACATGAATAGGGGGTTGGAAAGAAATGCCTTAAAGGAGCAATAAGTAGCCAGGGTGGCTGACTAAGGAGGAGACTTGCCAATGAAGATGTGGAACATTCATGTGAAGAACCCAGGCAGAAATGGGGCCATGCCTGCTCTCCTATAAATCTAAAGTTTTGGAAGGGTGGATGGGAATTGAAAATGCATCAGCCTCCCCCTGACCCCGCCACACACACACACACACACACACACACACACACACACACACGTGCACTTTTCCCTTGTCCTCCTCCTCCAGTTTAAAACCTTTCATGGGCTTTTCATAACAAGAGTTTCTTTGAAACTTCTTGCATGATCAACAATACTTGCAGCTCCACTCTGACCTCACAATCTTACCTCTCTTCCCTCTGCCTGTACACTGGTATGGTTTTGTTTTCTCTTATCTACCAATCCATTCTTGCTTAGGACCTTTGCCCATGTTTTCCTAGGAGGCACAGTGGCTCATCTTTATTGTTTCAGAACTGAGCTTAACTGTTGTCTTAACAGTGGGACAGTCTTTCCTCACTATTTCTCTCTATTCTACCCCACTCGTGTCATCATGTTTTGTTTTCTTTGAAGAACTTATTAATTATAATTTTGTGTATTAGTTTACTGTTTAACTTGTACACTTGAAGTATAGGCCACACAAAGCCAAGGACTTGGTATATCTTCTTCATAGCTGGACTGCACAGTAAGTTCATCAATACATATGTTGAAAGAATAAATGGCAGTCTGTAGAGTCATTTGGAGGAGAGAACTCAGAATCTGTTGAGATATATGTTTAAAATATCAGTTCCAGCCAAATGTGGAGGTGCATACCTATAATTCCAGCCCTCAGGGAGGCTGATGTAGAAGGATCAAAAGTTGGAGAGCAGCTTGGGCAACTTAGTGACCTAGTGACACCCTATCTCAAAATGAAATGGCTGGAGGTATAGCTCAGTATGAAGGCCCTGTATTCAATCCCAAGTCCTACTGCAGAAAAAGGGAGAGAGAGCGAGAGAGAGAGAGAGCACGCACGAGAGAGAGATTATGAAATCAGTTCTGTGTGCAAGCTCTGAATGTGCTTCAGAAGTTTTAGATTGGGAGTCAAAAGACCCCAGATTGATATGTATTCATTTATGACTGGCTGAGATTTCTTGGATACTAGATGTAAATTGAGCACTTCTTTCAGAAGGATGCATTTTACAAAGACAGTATATTTTCCCTTGACTTATAAGCTAAGGTGTATATTGATGTGACTCCCAAATGTCCAAACTGCACTTCTGATCTACTGAAGTAGTATTTCTGGATATTATTCCAATAATCTCGAGTTCTTAAATAGTCTCCAGGATTCTGATCAGTCCGCAATTTTGTGCAACATACCAAAGTGTGAATGACTCTTTATTAGAACCACTGGGGCATGAAACAAGCTGTGGTATGAATTCTCCACATGCATATACATAGCAGCTTGTGAATAAGACACTATATCTGATAGAAGTGCTCTCTGGGCAAGCAAGAACAACAGCAAAAAATCTGATTAACAGTCAGTTAAACAATAGCTGCTTTTTTGCCTCTCTTGACACAAAATCTGAAGTTAGACATTTGCTGGCATTGGTTCAGTAGCTGTGCAGTGCCATGAAGGATCCAGGTTATCGGTGCCTTTGTCTTCCACCAGTCTCATATGCTTGCTTTCCTGCCTTGTGCTTATAATTTTATGTTTGCATAAAGTCAATACAGCTCCAGGCATCATACCCACATTTAAGGCAAGACAAAGAGTGAAGGGCCCATCTTTTTTTATCTAGAAAGCAAAATCTCTCATTTCATTTCTCCCTGGCCAGAACTCCACAAACAATTGCAAGGAAGTCTGGGGAGATGAGTAAGAGTTCTCCAAACTCCATAGTTGGAGGTGTCCGGTGAGAAGGAGATTGGGAATGACTTTGTGGTGGTCCAGGAAGAGCATCCGCTACACATACCTGTTGAGGGAACACGGTCCAGCACAGGATGATGACCGCCCTCTCTGTTCCATTCAATCTGTGTTTTTCTAGAACTATTATTTATCTCTTTGCCTGAAGCACTTTCTCCCAGTGATTAACTGCGTTATTTCCAAGCTCTTCATTTATTTTGGTGATAGCACCAACTTCTTAGTTGCCAGGCGTTATTTATCAGCCATATAAATATTCATTTAATCTTTACAACAAACTTATTTAGTAGACCCTATTATTATCCCCAGTTAACAGATGAGGAGACTGAAGTACAGAGAAGTTTAGTAGTTTGCCCACGGGTATTTAGTTATTGAGGAGCAGAGTGAGAGTCAAGCTGAGGCAACTGGGTTCTAGAGTCCATGCTCTTCATCATAAAATTCTAGTGTACTCTCCACCACCTGTGCCTGGAAGTAAAATCCCATGACTGAAGGAATTCAGTTTGGCCAGACAGAGTTAGGTTTCACTGGCTGCCATAGGAGGAGACACGCACATCAATGAATAGTGAGAAACCTGGAAGGAAGAGGTCAAGAAAGGTTGGAAAAAGGATTTTAATGGTCTAAGCAGGAACAGTTCAGGACTTGCAAGGCTTCCAGAATGTCAGCAGCCTTTGCTTTAGAACACACATGCATGTGGAGTGACCATTAGAGAAACTGTCTGAGAATTTACTCAAGATTGATGGGTCTGAAGAAGGTGGTGCTGAAAGAGTTTGAGCTTAGTTTGTCTTCATGTCATATTTGAGTACAGTTTATCTCTTATGTGAGTTGTAGAGTTTTGCAAGTTGTGATTTATGTTTCAATTCTTCCAGCAGGGCTAATTTTCATTTGTCAATCTTCCCTTTTTGGTCATTCTTCAGCTTAAATATAAGGAATAACCCTATCTTTTAGGAAAATGATGACTCAGTCTCTGCCACACTGCTCAGTCAGTGTGCTGTTATCTCAAGTGTCGAGCCTTCTGGTTCTCTTTGTTGGATAATTATTTGTAGAATTTTCTAGAGTGAAAGTAAGTTAGAGTAAGTAACTTAGTGAAGACCATACAGAAACACTGAGACCAAAATTATTGCTTGTGTGGAACATGGTTCGTACGTCCTGTGAGCTACAGTACTTCCATCTTCCTTGGATGACCAGATGGCTTTTTTCTTTGACTGGATACAGGCAGATCAACTTGACCAGTATCTAAGGGATAAATCTTATTTCCAGTAATGGTTGGAGACAAGGACACTGGGTACCATGACTAAAGGAAAAGAATACTTAGTAATAATCTAGAATTTTGAACCAGCAGAGAAAAAAATAAAATAACAAAAAAGGTAAAGGACAAAATAACGAAAAAGGGAAAGGGAAAGGGAAAAATAAAATAACAAAAAAGGTAAAGGACAATTTAAAAATAAAATAACAAAAAAGTGCAAAGAAGCATGTGTATTGGTGTCTTCAGGCATCTGGTGGTCTGGGGCATGAGCCATTTATTTCACATTGTCTTAGTCTTGTCACTCAAACAGCCGTGCAGATCTTGACTGAGTCACAGGTGGACATTGAAAGGAATGAAAGCAGTGGTAATTCTTTGTTGCTGTTCTTTATTTATTTATCCAGAACCCTCATTTCCTTGTTACCCAGTCAATACTCTTAAAAATGGATGTTTTGCCCTAGAGAGAGGGGAACTCCATCACAGTAGCATGGCACAGCTCTGAGTTTGTGTTCTATGTATTTAAGGTCAGAACTACATTGGTGCAAACACGAAACTGCCTACTTGAATACACAACATAAAAGAGCAACCCGTCATTAATTTCCTTTAAAACTCTTGCACCTGCAGACTTCCTGGAGGTTCTTTCTTTCTTTTTTTTCTGGAAAGGGAGTGTCTTGAGGTGCAGGAACTCTGAGGCACCTGCAGGCCAACAACAGCAGATGTCTGCCTAAAGGCAAGATTCGATCAGGTTTATGAAACCAGCATGGTATGTCCTAACAAAACAATGATCTGTAGAGATTATAAAGCTTGAAATGTTTTTAATTCTGAAGATATGCAAACCTTATGCCTACAAAAGGGATGGGAGATTCCACAACAGACATATGAAATGATTTCCAAATGTGTTCCTTCAGGAACTAGAATTTTGGTTGGCAATAAGGGTTCTGTTTTATGTACATTTATTTTGTATTATTTGAGTATGGAATACAGAGAATCTGTGATGCTCATAATGTGGTTTCAGTAGAGAAGAGAAGATTCTTCATTGCCACACATTCAGAATCTGTGTTATTAATAATCCAAAATAGAATTTCTCTCTGAATTTCCCTTAGAATTTAAACTAAATATCAGTTAAAAAATTAAAAAGCATAATATTATCTTGCGGTAGGAGGATCACAAGTTAGAGCCAGCCTGAACAATTCAATAACTTATTCAGATACTGTTATAAATTACAAAAAAAATAAATAAGAAAGGGCTGGGTATGTAGCTCAATGCAAAGATCCTAGGTTTAAAGTCCAGTGTCACACACACACACACACACACACACACACACACACACACACCCCAAGTATCCTAAAATCTTCTTGGGTACCTATATTTTTTGGAGTAAGTCAGAACAGTTAGCTGAATTTCTTTGATCAGTAAATTATTTTCCATTTAAAACAAATAAGCAAACCTGTTTCTTAAAGTTGACATTAGCCAAAATGTTTATCTTAAAAGCTGTTGGGTTTGCTTATCTCTAATTGTTCATTTCTGATTCACTAGAAATATACACTATTGCTAACAAACTTGAACAAGTTGCTAAATTACTACAGTTTCACTGTTGCAATTAGAATATTTACAGTACCACACAAAAATTAAGCACTGAGCAGGTTTAGTCATTCCACATAATTGCAAAAGTTTTTAAGTCTGGGTCAACTTCTACAAGTCTGTTCTTGACTTACACACTACTCCAAAATCTCTCTCAAGGTGTATGTTTGCTTTTAGAAGAGCACACATCTCCCTGTTAGAGGAGGCACAAGGCAGCACAGGCTGAGTCTGGTGACCACTCACCTGCCTTTTAGGCATAAGACCTGCTGTTTGGATTTTGGTCACATCAGTTTAAAAAATTTAGCTCCTGTAATCACTAACATCACCCTCTCAGGATTTTTCTAAATTATGGTCTTTAGTCTTTATGCCCAACAGCCAGAAATTCAAAACCTCTACCTCTCTAATTTGCTAAATGCAGGCAATTAGTCAGCAGTATTACTACCTTGTTTGGGGCTCTTGTTTTCCAATCTTTTTGTTAGCACACATTTGCAGTACATAGTGATTGCGGTCCTAGTGGGGAGTTGGTCCATGTGCATAACACATCTTCCTTCCTTTTTTAATCCCCTCTCTCTCTTGGTCTCCTTACCTTTTGCAAAGGATCCATCGCCCTTGTTCCTATTATCTACAGGTTTGAGCACACTAGGAATAATTCTCAGACTTATTTGGATCTGAGGTTTTATTCTCAAGAATCTCCTGACTCATCAGATAAAATTTTCAGAATATTTACTGGAAAAAATCCAAGTGCTAAGTCAGCTATCATATAATCTATTTCATTATTTATGTTATACACTTAGGAGCCAACATATTATTCACAGTGGCATGGTTCAGAAGTGTGATAATAGTTTTAAGATGCAGACTTATTTATTTTTTGTTCCCATTACTTATTCTGCTAGGGCAATGCTGTCCAATATAAATATAATCTAAACCCCAGATGCAAGCCACATATGTGATTAAAAATATTCTGGTAGCCACATTTAACAAGTAAAAAGAAACAGGTAGCATTAATTTTAATAATGTATTTTATTTACCCAAATATATCCAAATGTTATTTTCATATGGTAGTAGCACAAAAATGATTGAGGTATTTTACATCCCTTTTTCTGTAATCTTTCATGTCTCAATTTTGACTAGCTACATCCCAAATACTCAACTGCCTCTCATCACTTGTAGCCATCCCACTAGACAGCATGGTGCTGGAGAACTCTACCTCTGTTGAGGAAGTTGCTGAGTGAGCTATAATAATTGCTTTAAGGGAGGTGTAAGAAACCAAAAAGAGAAAAAACAAGAACTTCATTGGCTAACATTTGAAATTCTAGGACATCAGGGGGCAAAGGAAATCCTCATGATGGGAAATGAAATAAATGTGGGAGGAAACTTATGATACAACTGTCCCCCAGACGAACATGATCAGGCGTTCACCTGTGTAAGTACACGTAGGAGCAGGGAGTCCCTTGACCAGGGAGTCCAGAAGAAGGAAGGAAAACCAGGAAATGAATGAACAGTAAAGATCCTGAGGAAGGACTCTCTTAGGTTCAGACTCTGGGGGGACTAAAATCTAAGCTAGTTATGAAGATCTGAGAGGAACACAGGCCTGCGCTCCCTCTCTAGGCAATGAGAAGCATCTTATTTATCCTTGAAAAGGCAGAAGGTCCACATCACTGTTCTGGGTTAGATTAGAGAATCACAACTTTAGTGAACAGAGATGGTTTTGGATGAGGTAAGTGAGTGAGATAAATTTGAATGGGGTAAATGATGAAGACATCCCTTCTCACCAAGGGATGTTTATTATATCAGTGATTAGTACTTAGGAAATAAGTGCTTGAAAATATTAGACTCCATAATGAGCTTTATTTTCCCATCTTTTAAAATAGATGTTAATAAAATGTTTCATTTTTGTTTGTTTACTAATAGTAGTGAGAAAATTCCAAAGACTTTTCTGGTTTCTGTGTGTATATCTTGTACAGTATCTTTCGGTGTGTTCTTGAAATGACTCTACCAGAATTACCAGGGGACTGGTACAAAGTGTAATCTTAGATTCCATCCTACTAAATCTACAGAAATGCATACATACGTATACACATTGAAGTGCATGCATGAATATATACAAAGTGTATGTATGTGTATGTATGTGAGTGTATTTATATATATACACATATATATACTATATATATACTATCATACAAGGATTCTCAGCTCATCCTTCCACTTATTTTTGTGAAATGTCAAATTCACACATATTTCCTTTTCCTTTCATATATATTATAGTTCTC
>NW_004955795.1:0-19735 GCF_000276665.1 Chinchilla lanigera
AAACAAATTGTAATGTTTTTCAGGACTATTGTAAATACATGCATTATATATATTTCAAACATACACACATTTATAAGTGACTGGCAAGTTTACACGTCGACATAGTCTCAAGAGCTTTAAAAATCACTATCCTGGTCACCTGGATTGGCTGCTCCTGATCTTCCCACAGAGAAGTAGAAAACCTTAGACCTGTGGTGTCCCCCAGACTTTCTGCCCAGCCCTGGACCACGGTGGGCACAGGTTTCCGTATTTCCTTCAGCACCACAGAGGAAAGGTTAGGAGAGGAGAGGAAGGAAGGCAGGTCAGTGGAGAATGCCAAGGGTCTCCTCTAGGCTTGGCCTGAGTTTGAATGTAGAGAGAAGCAAGACAATGGCTCCTTTCTGTAGCTCTTAATTATTGATGTGTGAATTGAATGTTCAAGAACATTCTCAGGTGAATGCAGGTCACATCAGCTATGGCCTGTTTTTTATTTAATTAATAACAAGTATACTACATAAGACATCTCAAAGGACTCTTGTATGGGCTTCCTTTGCCAACATATACTGTTGTATTTTTTATCTTCTTCATGATTTTGTAGGGCAGCTAGATATCGGATGTTTTTCAAACAGGGAAAGATTCCTGGATTTAGCAAGAGTTCTAGATTCTCGTAATACCATTATTTATGGATTCAACTTCATCTTTAAAATAAGATGTTTCTAAACCCCTCATTATTTTAATTCTTCATCTGATGACCTCATGAAACACAGAGAGGTTGCTGTTTCTTAAGGGTTTGTACTTTTCCATGCAGGTAGGGCTGTCTCTCAGCTTGTAAGAGGGTGCACCTCTAGGACTTAGGGACACCTTGCTTGGACTGTTGGATAGTGGAAATGGATGCCAACAGTGATCAATGCAGGATGGGTGAGTGTGGTTCTCCTCTGTGATCGTTTCAGCCTCAAGTCTTCCCTGAAGAGATCGGCAACCTAAGGAGTACAGCCATCAACAGTAATTTCCTTGGTTATATTGCCTACTGATGAATGATGAAGGGTTGAATTATTTATAGGGATCTGTCAGGCTTTTAAATATGCTCTCAGGGAGAGAGAACAGTGACCGTGCTGGCATTTTTGGGAGATATTGTCCTCGCTGGAGTTGATTGTATAATGCTGAAATTGCTGAGTGATCTGCTCATTAGGAATATTTAACTGTCTTGCTCTGTGTCTTTGCTGTGTAACCTTGTGATTTCAACTTGGCTTTCACTGTAGACTCAATTTAATCAGTCAGCGAGTGTGTTTTATCTCTGTCAAGTGCTAGGCCTATACATCTGGAGCTAAGAAATGTGGTCTCTGTCCTTGTTCCTATGGGGCTTATGGTCTACTTGGGGTAAAGGAGAGAGAAGCAAAATATATAAAAATAATTATTTTAGGATGAGATGCCTATTACAACAAAGGTATGATCAGAATGTACTGGGAGGAATGAAGTAGGCAAGGCCCAAGTTTAGGTAGAAGTGAAGAAGGAATAAGAAAATTCTTCATCTAGGAGGTGACAGTCTGACTCTTATAGAGTACAAGAGACAGAGAGAAGGTTTCCAGTGTTAGATCAGTCATTTGACAGCATGGAGGCAGGAGGAAGCATTGCTTCGTGAAGAAACAGTGCTGTATTTTGTATCAGAAACTTGATGTAGGGAGGGTCATGGGCAGGCGTATAAGAAAAGCTATGAAACTAGAGTCAAGTTGATACCAGCCTTAGAATGACTTTGGTTTCTAGAACAAGGTTTTGGGTTTTATTTTGCAGAGAACAGAGTTTTTGTGTCCCACAAGTAGAATTCTGGTCTGTTGGAAGTTAGCCTTGACTGAAGAGTATTTTGATTTTGGTTGTAGCTTTTCTTTTAGACAGTGGACCCATAGAGTTCCAGGTTCACTGGCAACTGCCCTGATTTATTGGTGTAGATTGGAAAAGTGGTGTTCTAGTTGGCCATTAGTCTGTAGTAAATTTTATTAGTTTCAGTCTCTTCTGGGGTTTATCAGCTATGAGTATCTCCAGAATCTGGATCTGAATGGAGGACGGAATGGAAGAACATTCTGTCCCCCTGTGAAGTTTCCTAGTGCCTTCATCAGTGTGCCTGTAACTCTCAGTCGGCAGTGTGTGAGGTTGAGACCCCAAATACTCAGTCCTAACCCATCACTAACATGTGGGCATGCAACCTTTAATTCCAAAAATCTGAGTACATTACATTCCAGTCTCTGTCTCACAGGAACCACTTTAGATGGCATGGTGGCCATAAATGTTAGGGCACTGTTGCTGTTTGTGGGGAATAGTGTCCTCTGATGTCTATGCATCCTCACGGTGTCTAAGATATTCTGTACATGTGGGAGGAACACCATGACAGTTCACCTAACAATGACTTCACAATCATATTTCTCCAATAAATAATTCTTGAACTGCTTCAGGAATCTGCCGATACTCTGCATTATTTATAAATATAAAATTGCTTTAAATTGATTCAACCCCAATGGAGAGTTTCCTTAAGAAAGAGACTCATTATATCAAGGATGTGAATGACTGAAATTTATAGAGAAGAGAATTCAAGGCAGCGAGTCATAGATGCAGATCAACATGAAGGATTTATAACACGATGGATGGCTGGAGTCATCTCTAATCACAAGAAACACTGTCTCATTCATCCACTCCCAATTGCAAACTTTTCTTCCTCTCAGATAGGAAAATGTTTATTTGATACCAACATATCAGCACTAAGCATGACTACATAAAGGAGTGAACTGGTTTGTATTTTCCCCAAAATATGTGTTCTGAAGGTCATAGCTGTGAAATAGAATGTTCTGATAGTACTGTCAGGAGAGATGCTAGATACCTTTGGGGCTCTGGAAAGATACTTTGATTAGAAAATGCCTTTCTCTCTTGGGAAGATGTCTCTAGTGCGGCCTCTCTGTTAGCATTGCTAAAGAACAGCAGCAAGTAATGCTGGCCTCCCAGGACCTACAAAACACTGTATATCAAGAAGCCCAAGTAGTAAAGTGTGCTAACTATTGTCAGTATTACCTAAAGGAAGGCAGACTTCCAGAGTAGGTTTTCAGTGTGCCAAGCTGATGAATTAAAAGACTATTTCACATCCATTTTGCTTTCTGGTCTGTAGGTCAATGACGTTTTGGGGTGCTTGACTGACAGACATGGCATGGTTTGGATTTCTTGTGTGCCTGACAAGTGTGAAACTTCTACACATTTTCGAAAGCATGTTTCAGGCGGTTTTTATCCTCAGTGTTCTCAAGTGTTTTAATCAATTGAGATAAAGGTAAAATCTGAATTTGAACCAATGTTTTAATCTCATCTTTTGCTGGTTGGGATTGAGTTAACTTATAAAGACTAAAATTTAAACCCTTTATTTCTGAACTCTTTACTTCCTTTACATTTTAATGTATGTGTGTGTTCTTGGGGCAAGGGCTGGGGGTGTGGGCACCAAGGACAGGAAATAGAGAAAAGTACTTAAAATTGCCTCTTACCCTTCTAGAGAAACATCTCTCAACTCTCCTTGTTTATTCTTAGGGTAAGTGGTTTCACAAAGTGCTGGGTAGGATAATTTTCCTGGGTTTTAATGACCTGAAGAATTATTCAAAATTTCTTCCAGAACATTAACTGGAAGGGTTGTGGTCTGGTATGGAGTTTCTCCCACTGTTTTTCTGGATGGTCACATCTCCAGACTCAGCAGGCCACCCCAGAGGCGACCCTCAAGGAGCTGGAGAGCTCGCTTCTTCCTTCCGACCACTCCTGTGTGCTAAGCTCGCGTCTGCAGAATTGCTGCTCTTTGGCATAGGCTCGCTTCCCATCTCTGGTCTTTGATGCCCTGTTTCCTCGGTCGAGTATAACTCAGTCCTCAGAATAGGTATTAAAGATATTTTTATTAGTACCTATTCGTAGTCTGTGGGGAGTTGGTACATGTATATAACACATCTTTGTTCATTAATTCTTTTTATTCCTCTTTCCACCCCCCTTCTTTTGTTCTCTTTCCCATTTGCAAAAGTTCTGTCTCTCTGTTTTTTATTTTCTACCTTTTATTTTGCTTTTTCGTTTATTTTTACATTGGGTTTCTAAAGTAATGGAAAGCATGCAGTATTTAAGCTTATCTGTCCGATTTGTCTCCCTTAACATTATGGTCTCAAGATGCATCCATTTTCTTATAAATGACTCAAATTTATCTTTTCTTACAGCAGAATAGTCCTCTACTGGGTAAAAAATACCGCATTTTTCATCTATTCATTCATCTTTTGATGGACATATAGACCACTTGCAAGATTTAGCTGTTATGAATTGCGCTGCTATAAACATGGTATGCATGGATTATTGTGATGTGGTTTCTGGCAACAGACAGTGTTTCTTTACCTCTTTGGGATGACACCTACAAGGAGAATAGCTGGGCATATGGAATTTCTAGTTATAGCTTTTTTGAGGAATCTCCATACTGATTTCCATAGTGGTTGTACCAGTTTCCATGGCCACTGGAGATGAAGAAATGTTCCTCTGTCCTTGCATCCTCACCAGCATTTGTTATGATTTAATTTCTTGATGACAGCCATTGTGTCTGGAGTGAGATGGAATCTCATGTTGTTTTAATTTGCATTTCTCTAATGTCCAGAGTTGTTGAACATGTTTTCATGTATTTATTGGCCACTCATCCTTCTACGAAGTGTCTATTCATTTCAGTAGCCCATTTTTTGATAGGGTGTTTTATTTTGGGGGATCTAACTTTTTGAACTCTTTGTAATCCAGATATTGGTGTGCCTCATGGCACATGTTAACACTTTCTCCCAGTTCTATCCACCCAAGTTCCCTGTTCTCATTAGAAATTGTCTTCTCAAGTGCTATTTAAATTGTGAAGAATGATTCTGTATAAATCATGTATAGTCCTCCTAGAGGTCTTTGTCTTTTAATTGGGGGCTTATTCTGGAATGAACAGTGGTTATTTCTGTTTCCATCAATGTCTAAGCTTATATTATTAAAATTTTTGAATTTTATTGAATATAGTTGACAAATACAATGATATATGTGTGCAACATTATATTTTGACATACATTGAGAAATGGTTACTAAAATAAAGCTAATTAACATACGTACCACCTTATGAACTTAAAGCTAATCAGAATTGCCTCTGCTTAGAAACATTTCATAATGGCATAAGTCAAAAAATACTCTTAAACAAAAAGAAAAATATGTTCAGCTTCTTGAAAAATATGTTCAGAAACAGATTAAAACAGTTAAATGAACATCATTTTAGATGATTTATTGGTATCTCTATATGCATTTCTTCTCAAAAATGCATTTTTGAGAATAAAAAATTGACAATACCATAAATATAGTTTTGTAACCTGCTGTTTCATTTAACAGAGTTTAGTGGACACAATTTTACCTCAATAAATTCATGTCAATATCATGATCTCTTAGTGATATAATTAAGAACTGTTTCCCCCTTCCATTACCCTCCCTTCCCTTCCCTTTCCCCTCCCATTCCCTTCCTCTTGTCCAATAATAATCTCCCTTCTACTTTCACGTCGTCTTTTTAGATTCCACATACTAAGGATAACATGTGATACTTGTTTGAGTCTGGCTTATTTTGCTTAACATGATGATCTCCAGATCCATTCATTTTCCTGGCAATGATATAATTTTTTTCTTCTTTATGACTTAATAATACTCTATTGTGTGTATGTCTGCTCACATGTTAATCAGCACCTGTTCTGGTTTCATACCTTGGCTATCAAGAATTGTGCCAAAATAAGCATGGGTATTCAGGGATTCCCTATAGGGTGCTGACTTTATGTATACCAGGGACATAGCTGGTCATATGGTATTTCTGTCTTTAGTTTTTTGAGGAACCTTTGTTTAATTTTTGTAGTGATTACATAATTTACACTCCCAAGAGGAGTTTAGATGGGTTCATTTTTCCTCATATCCTTGCTGACATCTTGATTTTGTATTTTTTTTTTAAGACAGACTCTCACTTTGTAGTCTAGGCTGGCCTCAAACTCAAGTGATCCTCCTGCCTCAGCCTCCTGAGTGTGCCACCATATCCAGCTAATCTTTTGTATTCTTAATCATAACGTTTCTGATGGAATTTCAGTGTAGTTTTTTTTTTTTTTCATTTCTCTATTGGCTAAAGATAAACATTTTTCATGTATTTATTGGCCATTCATACTTTTTAGAGGTGTCTGTTTATTCATTTGCCCATCTATTAATTGGGCCATTTGATTTTTTGTTTTTAAAGGTCTTTATATATTGTAAGTATCAACCCTCTTCAGAAGAGTAGCTGGAAAAGATTTCCGCATTCTGTAGGCTGTGTCTTTTTTCTGTTGGCTGTTTCTCCTGCTATGTTTTCCCTGCATTTTCTTCTAGCACTTTCAAAGTTTTAGTTCTTATACTTAGATGTTTGAGCTATTTTGAGTTGATTTTTGCATAGGGTGGGAGACAGGCGTTTAATTTCAGTCTTCTACATATGAATATTCCATTTTCCCTCCACCATTTATTAAAAAGCCTGTGTTTTCTCCAAAGCATATTTTTGTCTGCTTTGTACAGAATCAGATGGCTGTAGTGTTGTAGGTTTGATCCTGTGTTTTGTCTTCTGTTCCTCTGGTCTATGTGTTTATTTTTGTGCTTCTACCATGCTGCTTTTATAGCTATTGCTTTGTAGAATAATTTGAAACCAGGAATTGTAATACTTCTTTTTGCTCAGGACTTCTTTGCCTATTCTGAGTCTTGTTTTTCCCTATGAATTATAGCATTTTTTTCTAGTTTGATAAAGAATATCCTGGCACTGAATTTTGGTAATATGGTCACTTTAACAGTGTTAATTCTACTGGTCCATGAACATAGGAAGTCTTTCAGCTTTCTGGTGTCTTCTTCAATCTCTCTCTCTCTCTTTGTTGTTTTGAGATGGGGTCTCATTATGTAACCCAGGCTGGCCTAGTACTCTGGTGATCCTCCTGTCTCAGCCTCCCTGAGTGCTGGGATTATAGGTGTGCACCATCACACCCAGTATTTTCTTTAATTTGTTTCTTATTTTTTTGGTATTTTTGAGACAGGGTCTCGCTATGCAGTTCAGGCTGGACTGGAGCTCATTTTGTAGCCCAGGCTGGCCTTGAACTCGCAATGATCTTCCTGCCTCAGCCTCCTGAGTGCTGGGATTACAGGCGTGTGCCACCATGCCCAGCTCTTTTAATTTGTTTCTTCAGCGCTCCTTAATTTTCACTGTAGAGGTCTTTCATCTCTTTGGTTAGGTTGACCCCTTGGTATTTCATTTTATTTTATTTAAACTATTGTGAGTGGAATTGTCTTCCATATTTCTCTCTCAGCAAGTTCAGCACTGGATTCAACCTCAAGTAGTCCCTCCCCCATAAGAGAATCATTTTCCCTGTGGGTCAGATGGGTTTAGGTAAACAGATGCCTGCATCATTTTGTTCTTTCATATTACAGTAATTTAGGAAATTCTCAAAATGAAGATTTAAAAACAAGAAACAGGTAGGAAATTATGCATCAACCTATTGATTATTCTAGAAAAGGTGGCTGTTCAACATTAAGTCCACAATTTTTTACTGAGAACTGGCCCTGTGCCTGGCACAGTGGGCAGATACACACAGGGAGCAGCTGCTCTCTTAGGATTAAATCTACGTGAGTTTCGTTCCACCTCCCTCTTTTGGAGCTCACTCTCAGTGCTAGTGACTTGGTGGCATCCTTACATTATTCAGTCGGCTTCCTTTCTCTTGGCTGTCTTTCAAGAATGTATTGCAGGTAGGTAGAATTCTATATTGCCTTTAATGGGCTGTGTTTTGAGTTCAGGAAAATTTCCCCGATTTCCTGCATGGCTTTTAGTCAGCAAACCTGTTTGCTGGTCTTGCTCTATATATCCCTGTTGAATTGAAAATAAACCTTATGTGTTACTCAACGTTTGGCCACATATAGACCTTGAGACCATTAATATTAAGTGGAGTAAATCAAACACTCAAGCTTAAATATTGAATGTTTCCTCTTATATGGGAAACACAAAGTATAAATAAATTAAAGAGCAAAATAAAAGGCAGATAATAGGAAAGAGGAAGATAGATCTTTTGCAGAAGGACGGGGACCAAGAAATGGAAGGAGCAGGGAGAGGTAGGAGGAGAAGGAAAGAAGAAAAGAATTCAGTTGTGTTATGTACACACACCCACTCCTCATGAACAATGTGATCAGTACTCACCGCACACATGTACAAATAAAAAATTAAAAGATAATGGGTGAACTGATGGGCTACGGTAACTGGCTCTGTGTTTTGCTCATGGTGACTCCATACTGCTTTCTTTCGGAAGATTCTGGTCAATTTCCTGGTGGCAAAGTGGGTCTGTGGTGGTGAGGGAGGCACCGGCATTGACTGCAGTCACCTGCACTGGTTCTGCGGAGAGCATCGTATTTGCTGCTACGCCTGTCGTAGAAGGGATCCATTTATATTCCTGTTTTGCACTCAGGGAAGCAGAAGATTTGGCTAAATAATAATTTATCAGCTATAGTTGAGAATGTTCTGACAATCAGACTCTTCCTGGGCATCTGAGATGTAATAAGGATACAGTAAGGTAATTTTTTCCTGAATATATTTTGAGAAAGAAAAAGGAAGCAAAATCAGGATTCTGAGATGCTCCTCCCACTTTTCAAAAACTGAGTGTAAAAATTAAAGGGAAAGACTAGACCATAGTAACCAAGACCTCGATAATATTCAGTCTCTCTTCATTTTGATATGGTACAAATGTCTGAATATAGATCAATTCCAAAATTAGGTTGCTTTTCATTTTTCACTCAGCGCAAACAAACAGCATTTTTTTCACCAATTTGAATGTACAAACTCTTTTAGGGCTAGGTAAAAAGGTAATTTATGCCTGTGATATGTTGTTGATTAGTTGCCTATATATCATATTTTATATAAAATAATATATTGATACAGAAATAATTTTTTATGTCTTTACATTTCATTAGATAATTTTACTTAAATTCTCTGCATAGTTCTTCAATGTTAGTGTGATTTTTATCTGTAGAAGAACTTTTTGAACTACTTATGGAAGTTTTCCATATGATATGATCTTTCCCTTCACTTATTTTTCTTTATTTATTTTTTTGGTGGTACTGGGAATCAAACTCATGACCTCATGCTTGTGTGGCACTGAGCTATATCACCAGCCCTTTCCCTTCACTTGTTTAAGTTATAATTTTGATTTAGTCAGAGGGTGGCACTGGAGATTTTAGTCCACTTATAATTTCTGTCCTATAATCGTGTGCTATAAAGTTATTCTCAAGAGTCTGCTTGCAGTGCTAAATCTATTAAGGGTCTCTGCCTCTTAACTAATTTTTAAAGTTCCTCCTTCTTTCTTTCCCTCTCTCCCTCCCTTCTTTTTTGTTTTTTGTTTTTTGAGACACAGTGTCACTCTGTACCCCAGGCTTGCCTCCAGCTCACGCTGATCCTCCTGCCTCAGTCTCCTGAGTGCCATGATTTCAGGCGTGCACCACCATGCCCAGTTTAAAACCAGTTACTGCGAGTCTGATGTAATTTCAGCCAACATTACTGATCTGTAGAGGCTGAAATAGTTGAGAAAGCATCCTACAGTAATAGAAATGTTGTAAAGACGTCACTATATGGTGAGTATCTTATTTTGAAAGAATATTTTATGGCGAGAGACAAAAGCTAGGTTTACATTCCTGACTGTGTAATTCGGGAACTTTCACTTTTGAAACACACCCACAGTGGTGATGGACATAAGATGATGTGGAGACAGGTAATCAGTGCTAGGGACCCTATAATATGTATGTGATCCAGTCTTTTATTTTAAGCTCTTTGCTTTCAGGGAAGATGTCCAGGCTGAAGGTAAGATGATGACAAAGTTTCTTGGGTAAGAGCACCAGAAAAACTGGGTACATGAGGGATCAAACCTGAATGCAAAATACCCGATACACCAGGAGGCAGAGAGGTGTTCCTTCCAATTCTGCCGGGCAGTCATGCCAGAGTGGGTGTTGGTCCTGTGACCCACTGCTTTATGCCTCCTTGCTCACACCTGATGCCCAAAGGAAAAAGCAGGAGGTAGAGTAAGGTGAGGTGGGCAGGGCAGGTCTCACCTGTGAAGGGCGGGGTGTAGAGAGCAGCTGAGGGAACAGAGCTGCGTGGGCTCTCTCCTGGGCACAGGTACACTTTTCACCTTTCACAAACACTTTTGGGAGCTGAGTGAGTGCCTGTACCTTGCTGGGTGTTGGAGGTGGAGGCGGAGGGTGTGGCTCATCAAGAAGGGGACTAAAAGTGCTCTCCCTGTTTTCCAGGAGCACAGGGGGTCTAGAAGTGAAACAAGCCTGTAGTCTGAGTGCTGAGGGGTTAGGAAGAACAATCAGGCTTCCGGCTTAAAGTGGAAGTGTCTCTATGGGGCAAGATCGAGCAGGTAGCTGCCCAAGGAAGGAAGTGAGATGAAGGTAGCATGTGGGAAGCTCCAGAATAAAGGAAAACAGGGCAGTAAGTCATTATTGGTATTATTTTAACCCCAGAGATCAGAAAGGAAAATAGGCAGACTCCAGACATGGACTGGAAAGAAAGCAGTGATTCTGGGTACAGAAGACCTGGGCAGCTAAGTGTGTGCCTGGCAGGGCATGCCTGGGGTGAGTGTGGGGCCAAGGGGCAGAGCTGCCGGCAGCTTTCCTCATCCAGAGGTGGTGCCAACCCAGGGTGCTTTGCACAGGCTTTTGCTTTAAGAGTTAGGTGACTCCTCTTTGGTTGAAAAACGCCTCCTGGAGTTCTCAGATGATGTGGTGAAAGACCAAGCCAGTGAGAGATTGGCTTTACTTCCGTCTCATGAAATTAGAGACAGGATCATATTTCTATCTCGTGTGGTGAGCATTTCAAACTGATCCAGTTTTGTAGAGTCATATCAAAGCACTCTAGGATTGTGATTGACTTGCTGCTGTGTGGTACTCACAATGCTGAAATTTTAACAGCTCATAAGCATTGTCCAATAGGCACTGTTACTTCCTTTCTGTTATTTTTCTGTCAAAAATAATATTACTCTCTCCATTTCATCTCATTCTTAGCTTGTTGTTCAAGAAATCTTTGTTGCAGGTGACAGAAACCCATCTTGAATAAGCCTGAGCAAGAAAATGTGCTACATGGAATTTGCTATATGGTTTTTAACACTGGGACACAAAACCCAACATGCAGAACTCTAAGGAGGAAAGGTTTATTTTGGCTCACAGTTTATAGAGGTTTCAGTACATTGTCAAATGGCTCCAAGGCAGGGAAGCATGGTGGAGGGACCCAATAGAGGAGAAAGAGCTCGCAGCATCAGGAAGCTGAGAGGGATCAAGGGAGGAGGAGGGAGCTAGACCCTTCCAGGGCATGTGCTTTGGTTACTTTTCTTTTGTTGCTGAGACAAAATGCCCAATGCCTTAAATTAAGGAGGGAAAAGTTTACTTAGCTCACAGTTTGTGGCAGTTTCAGTCCTAACTCAGCTGGCTCCAAGGCAGAGTGGCACATAGCACAGGGAAATAGTTCATGGCAGTGGAAAACAGCAAAAGCAACAATAGCAAAAATGGAGGAGCAGGAAGAGCAAGCCTCTTTCCTTCCCTTATACTGTATGCAGGCTGCCCACCCTAGGGTGGGTGTAGCACTTGCAACCATAGTCCTGGCACTGGACCATGAATCAATCACAAACTCTAGAACCTCACACTCATGACTGCATGAGGCTTTGGGGGAAAATCTAGACATAAACCGTAATAGTGTATCTCTGTGGTCCTCCTCCTCTAACCAGGCTTCACCTCCCCAAATCACATTTAGCTACAAACTCATTAATGGATGAATTCACTGCTGAGTGCCACATCCCCATGATCCAATGACCTCCCCCAAACCCAGCTACAACCACATGAGGCTATAGGGGGACATATAGATATAAACCATAACACATCCCCTGAGGACAGAAATATAGCTAAGCCTTTGGAGTATTTTCTCAATCATCCATAGCCAGGCCAGACTCATGCCAGCCTAATGTAGTGGCTTCTACAACCTGATGAACTCTGAGCTGGAGGAACAGGAGAAATTTAGCTGGGGGGACAGTTTCTAGAAGGTGTGCTTTAAGGCAGACAAAAAGTGTTTACTACAGTTAATAATCATGGTCTTGAAACTGGTGATAATCTATACCTCACTTGCAAGATGGCTCAATGAAGCTGAAAATATTTCAAATTTTATAAGACTATATGGATGACATTATCTTATTCTGGAACCCCAAGTGCTGAATGCAGTAAAGCAGCAAGTGCATCTGCTCCCATTTTATAGATGAGCAAACCAACATGTAGAGAGGTTATGCAGCTTGCCTGAGGATGAACAGATGGTAACTTATAGAGATGGAACACAAGCCATTCCCACCACATCCTCCTTCTAAAGCCCTCAATTCTTAAAATAAACCAACTCTGTTGTTCAGGTCTTTTTCATTTATGTTAAGGAAACAGCATTCTGGATTAATTTTAAGTAAAAGTACCCTGAAGGCACTCTGAGTTTTCAGAGTTGGACAGCTGATCATCTGATGGGGCTGCAGCATTTCCGTGCTGCTCTGGGTTGGGAGAAAGACCGTTCTCCATGCTCCCCATTTCTTTGATTTCCTATTGGCATCTCCACTTCCCTCCATACTTTTCAACATTCAAGCCAGATGCCAATTGTCTGTGTGAAAACATACTGCGACTCTAATACATCAAGATGCCAATTGTATGTGTAATATTTGACCAGATGTGACTATTTCAGTAAACTCCTGGGGACTTATGTTCCAGTGTCAATGCTGAACAACAGGAAGACCGTAAATTCCACCAGCTCCCTGGAAGACTCGCATATGCCTTGTGTTTATAAATACCCTATAGACACAACACACTCTAAACTTGACTTTTTGGAACAACAGAGGTGTTGTGTGCTTTTCCCATGGTAGCTCACAGAAATAAAAATCAGTGGGACCTCCTAAACTTATCACTATCACTGCTGATCACAGCAATTGAGTCCCTCAAGATAAATCTTGAAAGAAGAGAAGAAAAAAATGTGTCAGAAATAGCTCACAGATATATTTCAAAAAATAATAAAAGGTTGGATCACACTAACTGGCTTAGGGAAATTCCTCAGAAGTTGGAGAAGGTAGGATTCAGTTCTGGAACCAGAATCACAATACTTCCAGTGATACACAAAAGAGGTTAGAATTCTGAGCAGTACCCATCTCCTGTTCTCCCCATCCTTCTGAGATGCTGGCCTTATCACTGAGGAACAAAAGCACAAGACAGGAGCACCTCAGGAGGGTTTACTATACAGCAAGTCTTTGTTTTGGATCTGATGGGAGTTAAGAAGGTCCTCATGGGCTGAAGGACTCAAGACTTTGCCCAGAGAATTTCATTGGTATGAAAGCACTGGCAAGGCCAGCAAGGAAGCAGGTGATGAGCCGTTCTTAGCATGGTGGCATCCTGGGGGAGAGCTTGAGGCTCTTGGCCTGCCTTGGAGCTGACCAAGGTCTGGTAGAAAGAGAGTGCTCATCCTAACCTGTACGCTCTTCTTGCAAATACTGGAAGTTATCGGTGTAGCTGCTCTGTCTTTTGGCCAAGATCAAGTGTAGTATCTATTCTTGCCAGTTTAGCCTCTGATGTGTTTCCTATTCAAGGACAATGTATTAAATGGACATTTGGAGCAGGAAGATGGAATAGGAGCCTGCTCCATTCACTCCAAGTGTAGGTCTGGCACTGCACCACCCCCAGGAATGGTG
The DNA here is from genome assembly GCF_000276665.1 of Chinchilla lanigera. Lineage (NCBI taxonomy): Eukaryota > Metazoa > Chordata > Mammalia > Rodentia > Chinchillidae > Chinchilla > Chinchilla lanigera. Next base: position 13,761 of record NW_004955795.1, read on the forward strand.
CATGTCTTGGAGGACATTAGGCAAGTCCCACTGGTGAGAGTAATAGCGAGCATCATCAGGTTATTACTTGTGCTGTGTATTTTTTTTTTGTCATTTGACTTTCAGAACAACCTAAAGAGGAAGATATGTTAAGTTTTTTCCTGTATTCTAACTGAGGGAATTAATGTTTAGAGAGAGAAAGTAACTTGACTAAGTCATGTATTTGTTGGGTCATGCAATTTTTGATCCTACGGAGAATGTAATTTTCATTCTACTAAAGTCCAGTTAATAATGAGTTAATGGTTTCTTAAAGGTGTTATGTTGGCTGTTTCCAGGGTGTTACTGCTCATCTCTGCCAAAGCAAGCCATGTCCAAAGCAAGCTGCTGGAACTGTGGGACTTGACTTCCACTATTTCTGTCATAAGCTCTTCCATGCACCCAGGGACCTCTACTTGGTGCAATTAGAAAACGTATCCCTGCCTTCTTTATTTGGCAGTTTAACATAAGCTGTCTTAACAAATTCTTATTTATCATTTTATTGTTTAATTTCGTTTGTCCTTTCCACCCAGATTGTAAACTTCTTCACATCAGGGTTTAAATAATTCTGAGAATGTACACTGCAGGGCACATTAGGAGCAATAGTCTTCATATTAGTTCAGATTAAAGCTGCACTGGTTAACCATTGCTGTGTACAAATTATTACAGACATAGCAGGATCACATCACACATGTATTATAATTTCTCTGAGTCAGGAGCTGCACTTAACTGGTTTCTTCAGTGATGCTGGGCTTGGTTCTGATCTGAGCCTTGATTGCCTATAAGATCAGGTTTTGGCAAACGTTCTTTCCTTCTGGCTGTAGGACAGAAGACTTCAGCTGCTTGCTACCTATCAGATGGAGACCACTATTAGAAAATAGAGCCCCCCCCCCCAGTTTCACATTATGTGGCTTGTTATGCACAATGGTGGTCTTTTCTTTTTTCCAGGTCAGCAACTGAGAGAAGTCTCTAGTGAGTTTGCTAGTAAAATAGTCTCTCATAAAGTGATGTAATCTTCTGAAAGACATCCCCTCCCTTTATTATAATCTCACTGGCCACACGCCCTACTCACTCTTGAAGGGATGGTGTTAGTCAAGGATATGAGCTACAAGAACTCGGGTTCATAGGAAGATCACCTACAATCTATCCACCCCAAAAGTAAAAGAAGCAGGCAATGCACAAATATTGGAGATTTAAATTCATCTGGCAAATCACTAATAGTATTTGAAATAAAACTAAAGACCTGATGTTCACCTTCTTGTTCCAGTTATTCAATTATCAGCATCACAATTCCGATGATGTTGATTAAACAGCAGGCTCTGGCTTGTGGAGATGGAGCCCAAGAAGGCTCCAGTTAGGCTGTGTGTGTGTCGAGGGAGATAACTTTTCTATGAGTGGTCACTGTCCAAAGTGATGTGGTCAGCACAAGCCCTACTCTTACTGGAGGTGGGACACATGGTCAACCAGTCAGAGTTCATTTAGCCTCTTAGAGAAGTTGGCCAGGTGGTTCGTCAGGACTCCAGCTTGGAAGAACAGGAATGGAGCCTACTGAGAGAGGAAGCTGTGAGGAGGGAGCTGAGGTCGAGCTATCCGTGTAAAGAGTGAGCCGACATACAGGCGGGGCTGTGCCTCAGCAGCCAGTCCTCACCTGGGGGCCTGGTATTGGCTGCATCTATGCACAGAACCATGACTCCCCCTGGTTTCCCTGAGGAAGCCCTGGCTGAACGAACAGACTGAGAATTCTTTCATGAAATCCAAGCTCGGATTCCACACTGATCAAGATTATGAGAGCAGGACATAGGTACAGTTTCTCCTCTGAACAGCAGGCAGTTATTTGCTAATTCTCAGCAGGATTTCAGTTTTTTTCTGCTTCCTGTCTTCCCCCGTTGTTTAAACACTCTAGCTTTTGTGAAAACCTTTAGATTTCTCTCCCTTTTTCTTTCCTCATTGAAACTCAGTGATAAAATCATGTCAATTGAACAAATTGGATTGGATATGCTTTTCTGCATATTGCTTATTTATTATGCAACTTCCTATGCCTTTTTAAATCACACATATTTTATGGGGTCTTTCTCCTGTGACTCATTTTTGGAGCTGGTCCGAGTAGGAGTTATTCTCCAGACGTAGCACCATTGACCCTCATTTCGAACTACATTTTTTATTTATTTTTAAGAAGATATTTCATTCACAGAATCCCCACTGAGCTTTTTATTGTGGAAAATGAGGGCCCATAAATCATCCCCCTCAGAAAACTATAAATTTTGTACAATTGAAACATTCCATGGGCTGAGCTTGGCACTTTGATGAAATTGCTCCTTTACTTCTTGTAATTTATGAGCTTTCTCCACTCTCCTCCCTCCTGTTCATCATCACCTTGCCCTCCCAGCAAGAGTGGGGGTGGTGTCCTGACTTTAAATTGCTCACATGGGTTTACTGAGTATAATTTGTGAGCGAATTTATATGAACCCACTATATTACAATGTATCCAAAATTACGAACAATAAAACTTTTCATTTTCTTCCGGCAGGCTGAAGGGACATGGGCTGGTCATGGAGGAGGAGCCCTGTCTGGTGCCCCAGAAAAGAACACAATCATTTGAAGCCAAATGGCATGGACTGGAGCCATCCCATTTCCTGTAAGAAAGGCCCCAGTTTCCTCACCTGTAGACTCAGAGTGTGAATTGTCTTTGTGATTCTTTTCAGGGCCTACATCTTCTGATTCAATGAATTGAAGAAGGTTCTTGGCTTGTTACTTCTTTTAAAGGACAATGATGAAAACCAACATGATGTAGCTCAGGGGTCCAGTTTTGGATGTGGGTGGTTAACCCTTGTTTTTCAAGGGAAAGGAGGGAACACAATAGCAGTCAAGAGGGTAGCACCCCTGATTCTTGTCTGTTAGGTTTGCCTGGGTTATGATGTCCTTGAATCCAGTGACTGTGTTCTATGTAACTGGGAAGTTCTGCTCCTAGTACAGAGCCCTATACCTGAGTTTCTGATCAAAGCCTCCAGTGAGTGCAGAGAATGCAACAGTGGGTAAGCCCATTGATTTAAGTCCCTGGAGCAGGGCCAAACATGCAGGAGGTATGCAACACGTAAGTGGTAAATTCTCAACAAATAAGCTCCTTGCTGTCACTGGGATCCTGGAGTTTCCCTGTGTGTCTACCAGCAGCCCATGCTACAGCTTTATTTTTTATATTGCAGTGTTTTTCCTGACTAGAACTCTTGATGGATCTTCTAAGACATTGGTAGCTTTTTGGCATCACCAGTGCTCACAGTCTTGGTAAGGGTTTTGCTACTACAGAAAGAGGCTAGAAGTCAAAGATGGAGGTGGTAAGGCCAAGTGATTGAGCTTGAGGTCTGGAGCAAGACGGAAAGTTAAATGTGGACTTTAGAATTTGAAGGTACAGTGGCCTCACAGTCTTTCCCCTTGCTAGGTTCGACTCTTTTCTATATGATGGGAGCAATAACACGCTTGTCTCTTAGTGCAGAAGTGAGGGTCCAAGTGATTGTCCATGGTGGAGTGCTTACCGTGGTGCTGGCAGCCAGTGAGCCTTCAGTTAATGAGAGCTGTGAACTGAGAGTTTAATTATCATTAATAGTGTTGGCTTATGAATCAGTAATGGTTACCATTTTTATTTTTGTGTTAAAGTTTGGATTCTGTTTTCACAATGTGACTTTTGTCCTATGTAAAATTTGGGAAGTATGGGCATTGAACCTAGGGTCTTTTTTTAAAAATTTATTTTAAAAATAAAAGGAAAACACATTAACAAACAGACATCCATTTACAAAATAGCAAAAGAACAATACAAACAATACAGAGCTACAGACAAAGTGTAGGAAATTAACAATGCTTATTGTATTACGTATTGATATCTTCAAAGTGTTTTCTCAGGAAAACAAATAGAGACATGCATTATTGATCAATCAAGTAATCATTAACTGTTCCTTTCAGTAAAGCAATAGAAGACAGTAGTTCAACTATGTTATTTATCCTGTGTATACATACTTACATAATTTCCCCTTCTTTCCCTTCTCTTTTCCCACACCCAGTTGCCCTTTACGAACCTAGGGTCTTGCACATGCTAGAAAACCATCTACTACTAGGCACTCTGCAAACTTTATTGATTTATTTTTATTTTGACATCATGTTATGCTAAGTTGCCTAGATCAGCCTCAGACTTACAGTCTTCCTGCTTCCGTCTCCCAAGCAGCTGTGAATAAAGGGTATGCACTACTGTACCTGGCTATTTGTTGTGGTAGTGACTTGATCCTTTCTTTAAGTTTTCAAAGTTTATTTTGAGATCCATGTGTTAAAAGAGTATCCCTGATACTTATTTAATCTCACCATTTTAAATAGAGGACATTGTCTGGATTTGTACATGTGTCTAAGTGTAGTTTTGAAGATTCTAGTCTTTTAGGAAAGAATGTGAGTGTATTGCTGTCTAAAACATGTCCAGATTCTATTTTTTTTTCCTCAGGATGGTAAATTTCCATTCTGAGAGTTCTCAGTGGTGACTGTGACTTTGCCTACATGCAATTATAATCTAACACTACCGTTTTAAGAAGAATATTGCTAGGGCTAGAATGCAAAAAGGCTGAAATACTAGAAAACCCAGGTGAAGTCAATTCCCTTTTCTTTGATTTGCTTGTAAGACACCTTGACGAATTGTGAACTGGGGTATGTGTCTTGGAACTATTTAGCCCCTGAATATTAAAAATGTAAATAAGTGATGGAATTTTTGGAGTGACAGCGTCCTAAAGTGAAGGCCACCCGGCACTTGCGAGTGAAATACAGCTCACTTAATAACATTTCAGCCCTAAATCAGCGCACTGCAGGCAAGTTTGTGGCTGAGGGGGCTGCACAAAAACATTCCTTCAAGACCACTGAAAAAGGCTGAGTAAGCAAAGAAGCCTGAGCAACAATGTCAGCACATCACAGGGGCGGTCCAGGTACTCGTGCTATTGCCCATGGCTCCAGGCCCAATAACCTTTTCCTCACATGCACAGAGTCCCTGGACAGAAAACAAATCTCGGCCCAAGTTACAGAACTTTATCAGATTTATCTCTCATTGTCAGATCAGCATGCAGAAAACAAAGGAAGTCTGCAGCAAGATTCAAGTTGGAAGGAGCACAGTTTACAGTGCTCACTGGCTTCTCGTAAACCTTATTAATGTTTGGCATGGGGTGCCAAGGAGTCATAAAGAATCGTCCCACGGAGCGTTTATATCTGCTTCATCTCTTATTCTATGTCCTCAGCACAGCTTAAATCATGGCAGCCAGAGCATCTCCTGAACAGGAAATGAGAAAGTTACACATGTTTTTGTCTCACAATCAAATATTCCGCCCTATCTTTTTTATGTCTCCCACTGGGAGACAAAGTACTGTTTTTTGGTTTCATTTTTCCTTAAGCTGTTGCTTGTAATTCCCACTTTGTTTTAGATTTGTCACAGCCCTAAAATGGAATTAAGTTGCTTATGTCTTCTGTTATTTTGGATCCAGGGCATTTCTTAATTCAGTTATGGATATATAGTTTCTTGAATTCACATTCCCTTTTGCCCTACTGATGGATCTCATTATGGATAGTGCTAATTTATTTATTTATTAAATTCAGATTTTCTTATTTCTCTACATACTTAGTATGTGCTAGGTACATTATACTTATATTTCACTTAATCACCATAGCAACCTCATGAGGTAAGTACTATTATCACTTTCATTTCAGAGGTGAGAAATGGTGTTCCTGGAACACACTGCTATTAAATTACAGGGATAAGCTGGGAACTGGACCCTGATAGTCCTCCATCTTGCACTTTGCTAGCAATTAGCTTCGTTATTGGGGTGTAATGCCCCGGGAAACATGAGTTTAACGGAGCGGAAAGGGGGGATGGGAAGGAAAAAGGGCAAATGTAGAAAGATGCACAATATAGGTTTCTCCCAATAGTTGAGCTGAGAGAACATTGC
>NW_004955796.1:0-19674 GCF_000276665.1 Chinchilla lanigera
TTAGTCTCCCAGTGAGCCCGTGACCTGCTTCTCAGTTCCCCACCATTCAGATGGACGGTGTGAATAGAGGGGCTGCCATGGGGTGTTTCCCTTCCCCCGTGTGGAAGGCTGGAGGTGGTTTGAGATAGGTGTTTCTTTTGCCCAGGGAGTGTGGTCTTTGGTGTAACCCCAGCCAGTGGCCTCTAGGGCAGTAGTTTCCCCTGTGGGGAGTATCGTGAAGTGCAGGACGCTCTGGTTTCACAATGGTTACTTTCTTCCATACTGCCTAGAAATGCCAGAGTTTTGTCTGTTCGTTCATTTGGTGGTTTTTTTCCCTGAGAACCTGGTTGAGCTCTATTTTTTGTAAAACTCACAGAAGTGTTTGAGGACACACACCCCTCCGTCACTGTGTTCCCTTGGACATTTTTACCCTCACACTCATGCACGTACCGAGCCTCTGTGATCTGTCAGTTCTAGTTCAGGTTTTCCAGCGCAGGCACTGGGTCCTGCAGAGATTCCTGTTCCAGTAACGTGATCACTTTGTCCTCACCCAGCTGCAGCTCCAGTTTGGGGGCACAGGAGGCAGTAGATTGCCCTGTGACCTCATCTGTCTGGTGAATTGGAGAAGAATTGTAGATTTTTCAGTTTGTTTCATTTTGTGCTTTGCACCTGTATTAGGACAGAGTAGTGAATTCTAAATTCCTGAAGTGCTGGATTAGAAATCAGAAGTCTTTCAGATAAAATTTTAGTAGAGGCAACAGAAGGAAAACAGCATCCTAGGGGATAGGAATAGTGTGAAGAAAGTGATGCTCGTGAGCTTGTAGGCCAGTGGGGAGGTGACTCACACAGACTAGCAGAAACGTGGAGGAAATAGTGAGCTGTAACTTTGGTATGTTGGGGCAAAAGATCTGGGGATAGTGAATATCAGGGAAAAGAGATGAGTCTTGGAGTATGGAGTAAGTTTTTTAGCAGAAGCAGGCTGTGGTGGCACATGCCTATAATGCTAGCACTGTGGGAGTCTGCGGAATGAAGATTGCAAGATCGAGCCCAGCCTGGGCAACTTAGTGAGACCCTGTCTCAATAAAAAGAAAAAAAAAGTGCCGGGGATGTAGTTCACTGCAAAGGCCCTGGGTTCAACGCTAGTACTGAAAAACATTGCTTTTTCACTAGAAGAGGCAGAAATTTGGCAGGGGAGTCACCAAATTTCAGATGTAGAAAAGTCCTCAAGGATAATGTAGTCTTATCTTAGTTTTGAGATATAGAGATCTACAAAAGATAAATGCCTTCTCAACATTTTTTATAATTACCCAGATTAGAGTCTTCTGTATCCTGTTCTCATACTCCTTTGGTACCCAAGTTGGTGCTACAGATGAGAGTCTAACTTGTGGTTAACCTGCAGCTGTCACTCACCCACCTAAGGCCGCACAGTCACTAGCATCCCTGGGAATCGGGTGGCTTTCGTACCCATTGGAGTCATTTAATCACTAGAACTGGCAGGGCCCTCTCACTTCATTTGAACATTGCTGTTCTTAATGACTCTGCCTTAATGAGGTGTTTGAGAAACTTTCTGTTTCATTCATGACATTCAGAGAACTCTGTGCTGGTGAAAGCCTTAATAAATGAAATACAACCTGATTAAAAGCCCGGCTGCAATTCTGGGTTTACCCTGCAGGATTATGGTGAAAAAACATGCACTTTAGAGTTAGGCAAGATACCTCTGAGTTCTGGGCCTGTGGGTTCTAGGACTTGTGACCAGGAATAAGTTACTGTTAATCTTTTTGAACCTAGCTTTCTTACATGTGAATTGGAGATAGGTTAATTATAGGGATACTGGGAGGGTCAGTATCATACATACCATTTAATTGTTTCTGAGGCCCATATTTTTTCACATTTAAAATATCTGTGATATCAAGGTTGTGTTACAGTTGATACAGTTTTAACATTTTGTCATATATTCATTGAAAACTCTTTCTTAGGGTTATAATGGTACATCTTATAATCAGTGGTGTCAGGCAGCTTTGTCATATTAACATAGAAAGTGAATCAAGCAGTATATAAAAAAAGAACATTATTAAGTGAGAACATAGAACATTAATAGAACATTGTTTAATAAGCATTATTAAATGCTAATTGGGTGAACACTGAATGGATTTAATCAGTATAAATGACTGCATTAAGACAATAAAGGAGAAACCCTTCTGATCCTCTTTTTTTAAAAAAATTAAATTTATTGGTACAATTTAGATATACATGATCACAGTCATCATAGAGAATTTGCACCTGTACATGATATATCTTAGTTCCTCTTTTTTGATCTTTTAAGTGTAGAAAAAAGTCATTTGATTAAAATTCATTAGCCTGAATTATTGAGAAAATGCTTTGTCCTTTTCAGCTAAAGGGGAAGAGAAGGAAACATTTGCAGTTTGATAAAGAATATTTACAAAAACCTTACAGCTAGTGACTATACTTAATGATATAATAATACTGAATACTTTCCCCCGCAAAAAAGGCATAAAAACTGGAAAAGAAGCTAGTCATAGTTGTACCGGCTTATAATCCCAGACCCCCAGGAGGCTGAGACAGGAGGATTGCAAGTTCAAGGGCAGCCTGAGTGACTTAGCAAGACTATATGCAGGATAAAAATAAAGGGCTGAGCTCAGTGGTAGAGCACAAGCCTGGCATGTGTGAAGCCCTAGGGCAGTGATGGTGAACCTTACAGAGATGAGTACCCAAGCCAGAGCCCAAACCCACTTATTTATCACAGATGCCAACACTGCAATTAAACCTGAAAACTGAGGTTTTAGTTTAGAAAAAAAAAACAAAAACAACAAACTCAAACATTAACATCTTTTGTCCTAAAAGGAAAACAATACAGATGCCATAGGTTTGCCACCACTGCCCTTGGTGCAAGTTTCAATACTGGGCAAAAGAAAAAAAGAAAAAAGAAAAGTGTTTTCATCTGGAAATGACCTGATTGTATACACCAAAAACCAAAGAAACACAGACACACCACTAAGTGAATTAGCACAGTTCAAGGATACAAACTGGCCTTAAAGAAAATTCAGATTTTTGCTGTCAGTGTTGTGTTGTTGTGAAATGGAGGGTGCTCTTTTGTGACCTGCTGAGATCTAAGAGCAGTGGGATAAACCTATCGATTGTCTTATGTATGTTTTGTAATTATCTGCTTTCTTCAGTTCCGTCATAACTTTGCATGTTGCTGGCTGATTCTGTTGATTTTCAGGTAGAGGATCTTAACCACCTGCCAAAAGTGATTGCTTTTGTATTTCAGGAAATGAAGTCCGTATGACGGTCTTCGCGAAAGAGGACAGTATCAGGAAGATAATTAACTATTAGAACAGAAACCCACTAACCATAGCTTAACGAAACCATGTCTGTTTGTCTCACACTGAGAGCAAACTGGCAGTGGATAATCCACGGCAGGTGTGGCCCCTGAATGACACCATTGAGAAGCAGGCTTCTTTTGTGTTTCTGCTGTCACCCTCAGGGTGCTGGCCTTATGCTTTCGCTCACAATACACCTGCTTCACCAGGCAGGCAGAAGAGAGAGGGCCCAGGAGAGACACCAAAGCTCACGGCAACAGGACCATATCCTTAGGTGTAGGATACTCACGTCCCCAGGGACTACACCGCATTGGAGAGTACTGTGTCACCTTGCCATCCACTGCTGTAAGGACAGCGGGGAAATTCGGTATTTTAAGTTGACTGTTAGTAAAGATGAAGGATTTGGGGGGAGGCAACTGATAGTCAATCACAGGGACTGCAAGTAATTAGAACTGTGAGAAGCTGGGAAGATTTTCTCTGCTACATGTGTGTGGCAAGCACCACTGGGTATTGCTGGGATATGAGTTTATCTGTGTAAAAATATCTGTAGCTGGCAACTGCCTTCTTAGCTCTGATAGGTTTTTTTTTAGCTGGTTCTTTTTTTTTTGGTTTTTCTCCAGTACCGGGAACCGAACTCACGACCTTGCGCTTGCCAGGCAGGCGCTTTTGCCGCTGAGCTAAATCCCCAGCCCTTTAGCTGGTTCTTTAGGGCTCCCTTATTAGCTAGTCGGTGGAAAGGTCTTGGATTTATTTTCAAATTCCATTCCATTTTTTTGTTTTCATATGCATTCATTATTTCTACTAGTTTTCTTAATGTTTGCTTCATTTTTTTCCATGTTATCAAATTGGATGATTACTTTTATTTTTGTGCGATAATTTTGTGTAAATATCAGAGTATTTAAAATGTAGAACCAGAGGGAATTTCAGAAATATCTGAGGGCTTGGGGAATGTTACCATTTAAGATTTTTTAAAGTAAAAAATGGCCATGTTGCCAGCTGCAATGGTGTAGGCCTGTGTTCCCAGCACTCAGGAGGCAGAGACAGGAAAATTGAGGCCAGCCTGAGGTACATAGTGCGTTCAAGACCAGCCTGAACTATGTAGTGAGACCCTGTCTCAAAAAAAAAAAAGTGGACATATACTTTTTTCTTAAATAGATGAGATATGTTGCCGTTTCAATTTCAGTGGCAAATGTCAGATTTTTTATTTCAGTGAGGTTATTAGTGAATAAAGAAAACATGTTTAGGTTTTCCACCTGTCATAAATCCTGGTGGATTTAAATATTTTAATGTAAGGCCATATTGTATATACATAAGTAGGTTAAAAATTATAATGTTCAGCAAATACAATTTTGTAATTTTTAATCCTTTTCAAAGTACATGAAAAACATTGTGCTAGATTATTTGTTTGTTTTGTTTTGTTGGGTACCGGGAATTGAACTCACGACCTTGTGCTTACCAGGCAGGCGCTTGTGCCGCTGAGCTCTATCCCCGGCCCTGTGCTAGATTATTTGACACTCCTTTCTCCAGGAGGTGGAGCTTAATTACATCCTCTTTGACACAGACTGCACAGAGGGACTGGCTGCTGAGGAACAGCTTATGGGATGCATGATAGGGACGGCACATAGAGGAACCTGCCAAGCCCCACTGCGGCGCTTTCAGTGAGTCGTACCTGGTGGCAGCACAGTCCCCTGACACCACGTGAAGAGAAAGGTCCTTCTCTGAAACTCACGACCTTCATTTAAAAATGGAAAACATTAGAAAAGAAAAGCCTGGAACAAGGAGGATTATTCTAGAAAGTTTCCTGAGCAGTACTGTTCTGAGTGTCAAGGTCAGCAAGACTAGGAAAGATGAGGAAGTGTTGCAGGTTGGAGGAGATTAAGCAGACGTGACACGGTGAGACGTGAGTGCAGTGCGGCACTGTAGATCACATCTAGGAATAGAAAAAGGAGTTTAGAAGAAAACTGGGGGAATCTGAAGAGGAAAAAAGAAGTGTGTGGTTTAGTTAACGTAGTTGTACCTGTGTTAACCTCTTAGGTGTTTTTTTTTTGTTTTGTTTTTTGGTTTTTGGTTTTTTTTGGTACCGAGAATCGAACTCATGACCTCAGGCTTGCCAGGCAAGCATGTATGCCGTTTAGCTACATCCCTGGCCTAACCTCTTAGTTTTGATGACCGGATTGTAGCAATATATTCACATTAGGAAAAGCTGTTCTCTAAGTCTAAAACTGGTTCAAAAGAAAAAGATAAAAATAAATCAGTTACAACTTTGCATGGCCAAGAGATTTAAAAAATTACAACTACAAAAAAGTTGTAAAATGTACTCTGCTGCTGCTCTTATGTGAAGCAGAGCCTGTGGCTTTGTGTCCATTTCCAGCGAATGTCATGCATCCGGGTTCTGAAAAGTACCATGTTCAAATAATTAGAGGGGAAATTGACAGGGCTGGGAAAATTGCACCAGATAATACCAGTGTTTTGGGATATATCACAGACTCTAAGGAAGATGAGGGAACAAAAAAATAACTTCATAAATAAGGGAACAAAGAAAGGAACTGTCGTAAGGTGTTTTGGATGTAACTAAATTAACAAAATAAATATTTTATTAATGAAAAATGACATGCTGGTATGTCCCAGGTATATTAATCTTTTGCTTTAGAAATCCTTTTTGTTTTAAAGAAGGTGAGTTCCATTTGTAGGTGGTCATTGAAGCCCCGAGCCAAGGTGTGTCGATGTTCGTGAACTTTCCTCTCCTCCTCTAGAGAAACTGGTAACAAGGGCACAGAACGTGCTTACAGAGCCTCCAAGCTGTGAGAAGGGGTTGTGCGGGCGTTTTGGTGTTGCCACCGTGCCATGGGTTCTTTTGCTCAGTGTAGGATAGCAGTCATGAAAAGACAAAGCACAGCTCTTGCAGTTACCAGCTCTCAGCTCTTAGTATTACACGCTCATGATGTTACCTGCCCAGCTTTGGCAATATCATCTGAATGAGGCTTTACTGGGGCTTGTGCTTAAGCAGAAGGGAAACCATTCATGGGATTAGGGTTCCTAGTCTGGCTTCCCAAGGACTTGGGGAGTGAAGCGTGCGTACAGAAAAAGGAAGACTCGTGCGGGTACAGTCAGCAACTGCACACGATCCCAGGATTGCTATGCATGTCTCATCAGTTCCTTGCTGTTGGCACAGGATTTGTATTTGACACAGTGACCTAGTCATGTATTTAGTTTCTCTGTGCTTGACTCATGCTAGATGCTGGAGGTTAGATGTTTCCACTTCCACTGTATACGAAGGTCGTATACAGGTCCAAGTTTGGGCATATTGCACATGCAGAGGTTGTGGGAAAGCTGGGGAGAGGAGTCAGGTGGAAACAATTTTTTGAAAGTACCTTTTGTAAGGTGAGAAACCTTGGTGAAACCAGGCAGGCGCTGTGCCGCTGAGCTATATTTCTTTCTTTCTTTTTTTTAGCCCTTTCTGTTTCAAAGTAAGTTCTCATGTAACTCTAATATTTGTAATAATGGGGTAGAAAAGAATGAACAACCAAAAAGTCTTGTGCACAGTAATTCTCAACTGGAAATAAAAATGCTCGGAGTATAATTTGATCTCACCATTGAGTTTTATGGCTGTTGAATACAGATTTTTAGAGCTCAGCTCTGGGCGTGCTGGGTTGCTGTGAGACCGTCCACGGAGGGTGGTGGGCTCCTTGCTCGTGTGCCCTCACCTTTACGACAGGTAGTAAGGAATGAACCAGACTTTTAGGCTCCGTTTATCTGTTGATGGGTACGTAGGCTGATTCCATTTCTCAGCTACTGTGAATCACGCTGCAATAAAGTCGGGAGTGCAGGCGTCCCTTCCGCATACTGATTTCATTTCCTTTGGATATATATACCCTGTAGAGGAATTGCTGGATCCTATTATACTTCTGTTTTTAATTTTTTAGGGAGGCTCCATACTGTTGTCGACAATGACTGTATTAATATGCGCTCCTACCAACAGTGTGTAAGGATTTTCTCTTTCTCCCCATCCTCACCAACATCTGATAGCTTTGTCTTTTTATAACCACTCTCATTCTAACCAGGGGGAGATGATATCTCACTGGGGTCTCAGTTTGCTTTCCCTGATGTCCAGCATTTTTTTCGTATATTTATTATACTCAGTGTGTATGCTGCTGAGGGTGACCCAGCTGTCACCCATGTTAGGCAAGCGCTCTGCTACCCCATTTGTACATCTTCTTCTGACACATCCAGGTCTTTTGCCCATTTTTAAGTTGGATTACTTGGGGGGATTGCTATTGAGTTTCTTAAATATTCTGGATATGAACTTCTTATTACTGAGAACACAGATTCCGCAATGTGCAGAACCACCACACCCGCCCCTTGGGCTGAGGAGGTGAGGCCACCTTGCCTCACGAGGGCCCTGAAGAACAGGTTTGCTCATTACTGAGCATGTGTACCTCAGTCTCTTCGGTTTTCTATGCACAATGTTCTTTATTTACTAAAACAAAAGAAAGCATTGTATGGTCAGAAGATAAAGCTGTCAGTAGAAGCAGACCCAAAGATGATCAAGTTGGGACTAGCAGACAAGAACTTTAAAAATATTCCACCCGTAAAGGATTCAGTGGAAAAAGTGGACAACTGTGTGAACAGATGAGAATTTTCAGGAGAGAGAAGGGAGTTATAAAAGTAGTCACATGAAAATGCACAACAACAGAAATGAAAAACACAACATTACAGGTGAGCAATTCCATCAACAGGGTCACCAGCCCACCAGACACAGCTGAGGAAAGAGAGAGAACAGAAATTATTCAGAAAGATAAACAAGAGTAAAATAAAACAGTTATGCAAAGTAAACTGCAGAATCAGTGCAATCCGTTGGAATAGCAATGCTACAAAAAATAGGGGAAACCCTTAAAATTCATATGGAACCACAAAAGACCCTACATAGCCAAAGCAATCTTGAGTGAAATGAACAATGTAGCCAGGCATAGTGGCCCATGCTGTAATCCCAGATACTTGGAAGGCTGAGGTACAAGGATCACAAGTTCAAGGCCAGCCTGGGCAACTGAACAAGACCCTTTCTCATCTCTGTTCCCTCCAGCGTCAGTCTTGAGCCCTTTGCCTGGGGCTGCCATGATGGTGTTTTCTCAGCGTTCCTGCTCCTTCCCTGTGTCAGCTCATATGACCCTTTCTCTGTGGATCTGTAGAGGGTCTCAGGCTGGAGAGGGTTTCCTGCCCTTGCTCTGTGCCCGTGCAGGGTCCTGTGCTGGGCCAGTGCTCCCACCCGTCCTACGGCAGGTGGCTGTCATTCTAGGGCACAGGGTACATGTGCAGGGACTGGTGGTGGGAGGGTGTCCGCAGTTAACATCTTGCAGGGCTTTCTGTGGGGCAGGGAATTCCCTGACCCCCACGCCCATCTTAGGAGCAGAGGCCTTTGCTTGGCCCTTCCCTCAGGGCCAGTGGCTAGAGCTGGAACGATTCTGCTTCCCCACTAGCAGCTGGCCTTTCTGCTCCTCTCCTGGAGGCCATGGATCTGTGTCTGGATTTGGGAAGGGGATGGTTTTCTTCTCCTGCCCCAGATCCTTTAAGAATTCTGCTTTAATGACACAGAATCCAATAAATGGACCAATCTTTCTCAGGAACGTCCAGCAGGAGACAGCTTGCGGGTCAATGCACTTCCCTTGTGTCAAGGGCGTCTGTCCTGCCCTGATCCACACACCGCTTTAAGAATCCATTAAAAGCTGTTTTCTTTGGCTGCTTTCATGGCAGCTGCCCCGTGTGCTCTTCCAGAGCTGAAATGCTTTGTGCCCATCTCTCCTTGAGTCGGGGGAGCGGTAGTTTCAGTAAGTGTCCCCCAGAAGGCCTGTGTTAAAGGATTGGGGGTCTCCAGGTCATTGGAGGTGGCCCATGAAGGAGAGTGGGTCCGATCCCTTTCTCTTTCTCTCACTTCCTGGCCATGAGGGGAGTGGTTTTGCTCTCATTGCTCTGCATCATGATGTGCTGCCCTGGCACTGACCAAAGCAACAAGGTCAACCGGGCAGAGACTGAGTTCCCAAATGATGAAGCAAAAATCAACCTTTCCTCCCTGTAAGTGACCATCTCAGATATGGCGCTAGAAAAAGGCTAAGGCAGAGGGGCCCGGCAGCTTTTGAAGTTTGTTTCTTCTGATTGCCTGTAACCGCAGCTCTCTGCTGGGCCCAAGCAAGGTATGATGTTCAGAGGCTCTCGACGGCTTTTGCTCCTTGCTGTGGTGGAGCAAAGCTGTGTCCTCATGTGGCTTTCCCCGTCCTGAGCAGAGGGGATCTTTTCTGTTGTGATCGCCGGGAGGAGGGAACAGAGCAGAGCCGAAGCCCAGTGCTGGTCGTTACCAGGTGATGGGAGTGATCAGCGCTTGGAAACTGGGACAGAAGCCCAGCTGGCTGGTTTATCCCTTTATTTTATGGGTTTCTTTAGAAAATCCTTTAGTATCCAAAATGAAGCCCATCAGTCTGGGTCCCATCCAGGGGGTGTGCGTGAAGGGCAGTCCCAAGCTGACTGGGTCACTGAAGGCCACTGGGAGTCATCCTTGGATGCAGGATGCTCTGGAGCTATTTGGGGGATGGATAGATGGGTGGACAGACGGACAGACTGACAAACGGACAAAAAGAGTCTCTGACCTGTTAAATGGCTATCCTGGCCACTTTTAGCTAGCCTGTTCGCATGGCATAGTTTAAACAATCCCCCCTTCCCTCTCTGTCTTCCTTCCTCCTCTCCCTACCCCATGATATATAGGACATTCTGCTTAGGATGGGAAAAGCCAGCATAATATATGGGACGTTCTTAGTCCCATTTCTGTTGGTTGTGCCTCCAGTGAGCAGACCGTCCTTGTCCTCCCTCACTCCATTCCCCACTGTCCGCCTGTTAAAATTCAGTGTTGAAGATGTAACTTCATTGTTAAGTGACGGCTTTCCTCGTCCACTTCCTGACTCAGTACTTAGAAGTTGTGGGCGAGTGTGGTGGATGCTGTTGGCACCTGTGAGGAGTGTCGTTAGGTGGGTTTGCCTTTCCTGCCTGTGCCTCAGTGAGGCTCTGGGCTGGAGGGTGGAGGGTCAGATGGGAGCCAGGTGGAGGCCTCCCCACTCTGAGGAAGACTGTCTGCAGCCTCAGAAGCGACGTGCTAAGCTGCAAGGGACATGTCATTGACATTCTTGTTCCTTCCACAACCCCAAACTGTCTTCACTTCGCCACTGGTTACTATCAGCCCTGTTGACTTTACATTCCTAAAGATCAGATGGTAATATACAAACTGAATTAGCAGTTTCATTTTGGAGTCCCTGTTGGCTTGATAGCTTAAGTGGGCCCATGCCTGCCCTCTAGGAGCTTCTGTTTGAATTTTGTAGTTCTTACACGTTGAAATCTGCATGTTTTAAAATCACAGTGGTGTATGTCTAGCCAAGACAGCTTGAATGCTTTGTTCAAGGTTATGCTGGTGTGACCTCTGCATCAGTGACTGAGCTGCAGCCGTGAGAGCGCTGGGGAATTTGCATAGTGCTGAAGAATTCCTCATTCAGATGTCTCAGGTAGCTGTAAATGTGGCTCTTGGCTTTTGGGGGATTTGAGGAGGGTGAGGGCGAACATATTTCTTTGCCTTTGCTCTCTGGATGAGAACAGAGGAGCTTTCGTGCTCTGCCAGCATAGCTGCAAACTCCTTCCTCTCTGCAGACAAGTAGCTGACACCGAGTCCTGGAGGGGATGTAAATTACTGTGCACTTCAAGGAGTCCCAGAGATCCTGCAGAAACAATTAAGCCCGAGAAGCTCGCTTGTGCTTAGCCCGGGACACTCGAGCTGTAATTATTGGCAGCACTTGCTTCCTTTCCAAGTCAGTTGCCGTTTGTGGATGGGGAGAAATGGTTTGAGACATCTTGCACGAGAGGCTCTGCCCCACAGGTGTGCCTTTGGCCGGTGTCCTGGGGGGATCTGCTACCAATCACTGTGTTCTTTCCTGGACTACCTGTGAGAGCGCAGCTCTGGGCATGCTTAAATTGGAGTCTGGTTTCACTTGAATATCATTTAAAATAAAAAAATATGATAGGCCCATTTGGGTAGAAAAGAACATAAGTTTTCAGGATATATGTGGTTTGTGTGTGTGCTCATGGTGCTTAGTAGATTTTTATATTGCTCAGTTTCCCATAAAACTTACTCTGTGCTGGTCCTTTTAATACTCCAGGAAGAGCAGAAGGTCTGAACTGAGAGCTAGGAATCACAGGTTGGAACTGCCACTCAATATCTTTTTATCTAGTTTCCTTCCATATAAAATGAAGCTTGTGTCCGCCCACAATAAGCAACAAGTAGTTCTAAAGAGGTGAGATGATGGATATAAAAGTGCTTTGTAGCAGGTGAAACACTCGTGACATTGGCAAAGGATACCAAAAGGGGTCTTTCTGCCCAAGTTGGCCGAGAAAGGCGAGGCCACCTGAAACTGCAGAGCAGCCTGTGACAGACTGTCCTGAATGGAAAAGCTTCAAGGTGGTGGGCGTTTAGGAAGGACACTGCTGGTATTCGAAGGGACCATAAAGGCTTCATAGAGCAGACAAGTTCTCTCAGGTCCACGGACTGTAAATATTTTGTTTGGTAGATGGGAGGGAAAGCATCAGTGGAAGCTGAAGCAGGAACTCGATTGCGGTGAGGAACATGTATCCAGGAGCAGCAGCAGGCGGCCAGCCAGGTGTGCCCAGGCGGCGGCTTCAGGACAGCACACGTGAGCTGTGAATGAAGCGCTCATTGTGAATGAAGCCTGCATTTCCGCTTTTCCAGTAGCGTGATTCTCACTGTGATGTGTTCCTTCTCAGAGTTAGTGGCGAGGGTGGAAGTCACATAGCTCAGAAGGCACCCTCAGCATTTGACTCCAAGACAGACACCTAGGCACATCTAGACTGGAAACTCTTTTTTTTTTTTTTTTTCCTCTTCCGACTTTCCCTGTGTTAAATTTCATGTGTCCATCCCTGTGCACAAGCCCTCTGGTTTGGAGCAGGATCGTAGATCTGATTGAAGCTGCTCAGCTTATCTGGACCAGCATCCTGCTTTGGTGAGGCACCAGTGTTAACCTCTGCTTGATAAGAAACCATCTTTCAAAAGACCTTATTGGACCACAGTAGAGTAGCTGTGAATGGAATAATGCGTGTGGTGAATTAATGGTCAACTTGGAACACCCAGCGGAACTGAATCAGCAGGTGCTGGGTGTGGAGGGACAACCGAAGAATGGGGCCCAAAACAAAAAAACAAAACCGGAAGGGAAAAAGGGGGGCCGCCGAATTCCCCGGAAAAACCTGGTGCGCCGGGTTCCCGAAAAGAAACCCACCCCTTCAACCCCAAAAGAACCTGGGAACCCCCCGGCCCCGAAGAAGGCCGCCGGTCCCCTCGCGGGAGCTCTGGTCCTTACCTTGAGCGTCCTTCCTGGCTCCAGTGCAGACCCCCCAGCCTGCTGGCACAGATCCTTCATCCCACTGGTGCAGACTTTGTAGCTTCTACCACTGACTTTTGGGCCTTCCCAGCGCAGGTCCTTCGTACAGACTCACATGAGACATTGTCGTCGGCTCTAGGCTTCCAGCTGGACTCATGCAGGACATTGCCGTGGGGTCCAGGCCCTCAGCTGGATTCTTTGGGTCTCTCCTGTGTGGACAGATCTTCTGAACTCTTGCATTTGACTCTTTCTGTGACTATTATAAAATAATCCTATAAATTATGTTCCTGTATTTAATCTTTTCCTTTGTAAACCGTGATTACAACAGTGCCCTTGTTGAAAAAAGGAAAAGCTGGTAGGGTGGCACATGTAATCCCTGTTACTTGGGAGGCTGAGGCAGGAGGATCAGAAGTGCAAGGCCAGTCCTGGGAATTTAGCTAGACCCTGTATGAAAATAAAAAGGGCTGGGAAGAATGCCCCTGGGTTTGATCCCCAGTACTGGAGAGGGAGAGAAGGAGATTAAAAGTTTATCAGAATAGATATGACATCTGCTTCCACCGAGCAGCACGCACCCCATGTGACATTACCTGAGGGACACCATTCCCTGAGAAGATGGCATAGATGTGAGCTTCGAGTTTGCTGGGGCTTTTTCCCTGCGGGCACTTTCCGCTTCACAGCTCAAGGGTATGCAGTGCTAGCAGAAAGCCCAGGCCTATGCTGCTTAGAGGTGGGGATTGAGAGGCAAGCTTTTAGGAAAGAGAAAACCACAGGGGGGCAGGGAGTGCCACAGTCTTCCCTGAATACACACGCCAGAGGCAGACCCAGGCCTTGTAGGAAGCAGCAGCCGAAACCTAACAAGCAGTACAGATATTTCAACAGCCGCAGAGCACTGGGAAATAAAGGTAGGCGTGCAAGACTGAGAAGGTTTGGTTCCCTGGAGATGCCCTGTCCTTTCGTTGGAGGCCCAGAGGGCCCACAGCCTAGGAGTAAGGGACCACTAAAGGATTCAGGTGGCCTGACTGCAATCTCCATACCTGCCACGGGAATGTGTTATGCCCTTCGGAGGGAGATGACCTGGGCCACCCAGAATCTCTACAGTTTCTAAGCAGACTGTCTGGTATCCAGTAAAAAATTAGGAAATATGCTAGAAATTGAAATCAACTGATCAAACTGAAGAGAAAAAGTAGAGAAAGACCTCCAGGGGATTCAGATATTGGAGCTACCACTCATTAGCTGACTATTCAAGAAATAGAAGAAAAGTTATGAGATCTACTTTTTAAAAGGTCTAGCTGGGGTGCTCCATCCCCAGCACCAAAAAACCAAATAAAATTAATAAACCAAATAGAATTGAATAGCTCGTCCGTTAGACCACGTTCTCTGCACCGAGCTATTTGTATCCTGAAGAAAGGGTTGAGCAGAACACACAGGAGAAGTAAGAAAGACAGCGACAATACACTCCTCAGTGAGAGTTGGTTTATGGGAAAGCTCAAGGGCAAGTTTGACTGAGAGTGCCCACCTGCTGCAGGCTTTGAGCTTCGCTACCGATTTTATGGGCACTTCCGGGAAGATGGCAGAGTACTAAGCAGCAGAGAAAGAGTCTCTGCGAGTCGCCATCCAGACACTGGAATATAGCAACTCAAGGAAGACAAGAAGGAGGGAAGTGAACCCAGCAAGGATCCGAAGTGAGAACTGAAAGTCACGGGAAGAGTGAAGAGAAAAACTTCATGAAGAAGGAGGGACCCTGCAAGCTTTCACCCTGAGATGGGGCTCACTGTGAGGGAGGAGCAGTTCACACCTAGGGATACAGTGACTGCTGGCCCCCCAGAGGTCCCCATGGAGAGAAGCAGCAGTGGAAGGGAACAGCAGACGTGAGGGACTGGACTAGCTGGCGGTGAGTGCTGTGTGCTCATGTCCCATGACAGAGAGTAATTGACCCAGAGCCACCTTGGAGAGGGGCGGCTGAGCTCAACTCAGAACAACTCCTGGCTCCACCTAGCGGCTCCCAGCTGAGTTCAAACCCACAGAAGGTGCGCTGCCAGCTGCAGGCTGAACCGGTCTGGTCCCTGCCTCAGGCCAGGATCCAGCCTGAACTTCAGGAGAAATAAAGGTACAGATGTTTGCTGAGAATTTTCTAAAATCAATGAAAGACACTGAGCCATAGATTGAAGAAGCTGTACGATAATATTGAAAGCCACATTTAGAGACACTGTAGTTCAGTGGTTGAAATCCATAGACATGGAAAATTTCAAATGTGATCAGAAAATGTTTCAAAGGAATAGTAGTAAGGCTGATAGCTTATTCTAAAAACGCAGATGAAGACATTGTAGAAAAATTCCAGAAGGCAGTGGTATTAATCTTGACTGTCCCCAAAAATAAAATAATTGCCAAACTAGAATTTTCTACCTATCTAAAATATCCTTCCAAAATTAACATGGTAAGAAGAATAACAAAAGACTAATCAGCGACTAATGAAGAAGAAAACTATAGAATAATAATTTTTGTTCTAATAGTAAGAAAGGAAAAAGAAAAGAAGAGATGAAACAAGAAATAAATAGAATGCTTATACACTTAAACTCAGTATATCAGTAATTACACTAAGTGTAAATGGGCTATATATTTAGCTTTGCTGCCGATTTTTGGATAGGATAAATATTAAAACCCAAAAACATATTTTATTAGAGACAGACTTTGAGGGTACAAATTTGAAAATAAAATTGGGAAATTTATATACTTATACATATAGATGAACTTACGTGTGCACACACAGACAAAAAGTTTTTAAAATAGTGTTATGTACAGGTACCAACTTTCCCAGTGAATGTAATCATTATGTACTGGAAATAGGTACTAACAAAAATAAAATTTAAAAAAATTAAAGATGAATAACTCATAAGTCAAAGACATGGAAAGTAGACTTTTTATCTAAATGATAATAAAAATGATATAGAAATATGTGGGACACATTTAAAATAGCATATAGAGGGAAATTTACAACTTTAAATACATTAGCAATAAAGACAAGGTAAAATTAATGATTTAAACTTCAATTTCAAGAAGCTAAAAGCAAGATTAAACTCTTTCTGTAGAGGGATGGAAATAATAAAAATAAGCAGAAATGAACAAAATGTGAATGTATGACAGAGAAAACCAACACAACCAAAATATAGTTTTTTGAAAAAGATTCATAGAGTTGATAGTGACTAAGCACAAAGAGAAAATACAGATTAACAATTTTAGGAATAGAAAAGGTATTACTGCAAATTCTACAGACATTAAATGGACTGTAATGCACAATTTTTTTACAATAAATTTAATAACTTAGATGAACATACTCCCTGAAAAAGCACTACTTAAAAAACTGACTCACACATGAGAATATGTATTATCTGATATCTCTGAAATAAAATCCATAATTTGCAATCTTCGTACACAAAAAAATACCTACCCCAATGGCTTTTTAAATGAATTTTAAAACCTTAATTCTAAAAAATAATTTTTAAAAAATACAGCCAATTTTGCATAAAATTTCTCAAGAAATAGAAAAAGAGGGAATACTTTCCAACTCAGCCTGTGAGGCCAGCATAACCTTGATACCAAAACCTGATTTAGATATTGTTGAGCCAAAGAAATCAGACTCAGAGTAAAAACTGATGCATTCCACTTGCATGAAATTCAAGAGTGAGCATGAGAAACCAAAATAGTGGGGTGAGATCATGGCTGGGATGTGGCCCGGGACTTGTCTGGGAGTGCTAGAGTGTTCTCTAGCTAGGTGCATAGGTAAAAATTCACTCTAACATTGCTGTGACATAAACTGTGGTCATCTATTTTCATCATCACAGGGTTTCTTTGTATTTCAGTTGAATCCATTGTGTATTTTGCTTGCTACCATTCGATGCTGACTGCATTTGATGATGTGCTCCTCCAGTGAGGTTGGCCTGGACAGCCGGGGCATTTCCCCTGGCAGCCCTGTCAATACAGATAGTACAACTGGGGCTAAGGAACCACTTCTGTCCATGCTCCTGAGCCTGCATGGTGCCCCAGGGCCACCCCCGCTCCTTGTCCTAAGGTTTACTACACAGAGACAGAGAAGAAAAACAAAGACCCCAGAGCCATCCTTGGAAAACTCCAGAACTACAAACCAGGACACATGCACACCAGTGACCCCCAGTAACCTTTCTTTACCTGGAGCTTATTGAAGGCTCACGCATATGGACTGCGCCTCACACATCCAGCTCCAACAGAGTGCATGATGGGAAAGGACAGGGACTTTAGATGCAGCTGACTGACTCGGCACCCTGTCAACCATGCTGTCAATCTTGCTCTAGAAGACCCCAGTGGGAGGTGCCCCAAAATTGGCTCGGCAATTTTAACCCCTGCATCTTATGCCCTCAGCGCTCATGCCATTTTCCTTTCACAGGCTCGAGCCCATTCTCTCCGAGCCTGCTGTCGCCTTCATCAACGTGGCTGCTGTTTACTTACCATTGCATGTCACATACCGTTTTTGCTCGTTGCACATGAGAACCTAGGAGCCTGTCGCAGACCCCATCACCCACAGTAACACTGTCTTTGGGAATAAGGAGCTTCCCAGACCGAAGCTGAGTGATCGAGCATCTTGTGCCCCACCTGCCTCACTGGCTTGCCCACTTACAGCAGTGTCACTTTCTTTACAGGCCCGGTGGTTCTGGGAAGCGTACTTCCGGTCGATCAAAGCCATAGCCCTGGCCACGCTGCAGATCATCAATGACCGCATCTACCCATACGCCGCCATCTCCTATGAAGAGTGGAACGACCCTCCCGCGGTGGTGAGTGGGCTCTGGTGCTGCCCACGAGGGAAGACAGGAAAATGGACTCATCTTTGAAGATGAGATCAGAGAGGACTTTTTATCTTTGGGGCCTGATGAGAGTAGCTTAATTTTGAAATAATACAAGAGGAAAAAATACAGAAGCAACAGCTCCCCGTTTGTTTTTAATGTGCTTGGGGAAGACAGCCTGTTTATTTATTGCCAAGATAAGTGGGGAGGCAGGAGTTTGCTTAGGAATCAGACTTCCTGATGACTTCTGTGGTTGTAGCGCTTAGAACTCTTGACAAAGTTCTGCAGGCAACTTAATAATAAGCTTATTTTTAGGGCTGAGGATGTATCTCTGTATTGGGATGCTTGTCTAGCATACTTGAGGCCCAGGGTTCAATCTCCAGCACTGGCCAAAAGAAAAACAAACAAAAGCTTATTTTTGAGTGCCTGCCCTCTGCCAGGGACTGCGCTAAGTGTTTTACATGTGTTATTCCAATTGTCATTCCCAATACCCTGCAAGGAAGATAATAAGCGAAAGTGACAGAAGGAAACTTGGACAGCCACAGTCACTCATTCTGAACCAGCAGGGGCCCCATGTGTTTCCAGAAGAAAGAGGCCACAGTCAGAAGCTGCCCGCAGAGGTTCCTCCTTGCTTAGAGGAGTCCCCAGCCGTGGTGTCATTTTAAGGTTGACACTGTGAGGCTGGCACTTGCTGCATTCTGGCTGCTCTGAAACGTACAAGCCCCTCCAGCTCACAGACCTCGAGCGTCCGGATCAGAGAGCTGGATCTTCATTCTTCATCCTGGTCTCTTTTCCCTCCTTCACCCTGGTCTTGCCCTCTGTCTGCTCAGCCCTCTGTGTTCTTGAGTCTATCTTTTCTAACTGGTATGTATGCTGCTACCTGGCTAGTCTTCCTGTAGGTCCTCCTGTACTCTTTCCTTCCACATGCCCCCCCAACCCCTTCCTTCATCTCCTCCTTTGCCTCCCTCCTTCCCTTGCTCCCTTCCTCCTACTGTTTGGGAAGCCAATGAGGAAAGCACCGCTCATGTCAGTCCTGTAACCCAGTGGTGTCCAGAGGACTGCGGGAGCCCAGGGTCATGCACCTCTCCTCACTCAGACACTTCTGAAGAGGATGCAAAAATCCACATGTGACAAAAACAACAGCCAGCATCTTCTTGTTTTATGGAGGTGACATTCCTCCTTGAATCCACCACCAAATCCATCACCAAAGGTTCCAGACTGTTTCTGTTTGTTAAGTATATAACTTAAAAACAGAAATAGGATCATATGACTCATTTCTCCATACCTTTCCCTTTTCACTTTAATAGTAGATGGTAGACTCACTTCCATTTCACTCTGCATAGGTCTGCTTCTGGCTTGAGGATGGCTGTGTAGTATTCCATTGTTTGGGTGAATCTTACGTGATAGCTCCATTATTGATAGACATTTAGACTGCTTCCTTTTTTCTGTTTGCTAACAGTAGACATAATAAAAGGGACATACTTTCTTACGTGTTTTCACATAATGGTGTGGATACATCTATAGAATTAATTGCAGCCGAGAAACTGCTTAAAGAAAACACACATTTTGAATGTTGGGAGATAGAAACAAATCGCTCTTTCAAAGGACTGCAGTTCCACAAATAACATGTTGGGTGATCTGATTTTTCATACCTCAGTAACCTTAAATACTTGAATTTTTGCTGATGTTCTTAAGGAAAAAATGCCCTTTCCTGTGTATTTTTCTTTTTCTTTTTTTTTTTTTTTTTGGCTTTTTTGGTTTTTTTCCAGTACTGGAATCAAACTCATGACCTTGCGCTTGCCAGGCAGGTGCTGTGCCACTGAGCTAAATTCCCAACCCTCCTGTGTATTTTTGAAGTGCAAGGTTGATGCTTTCCTTGAGTAACCTTGTTTGTGTTTTGGTGAATCTCTTATTAAATTGTTAGATTGTTTTATGCAGTGTTATTGGTACCTTCAAAGTATCATCAGCACTGAACAAAGCAGAAAAGGACCCATGCTTTCTGGGCACTTACATTGCATTGAGTCTTGCCGTCTGGAAGATTTATCTTTCTAGTAGAATTTAAGACTTTCCTTTACATAGGTTCTTCACAAGTTCTGATTTTTTTTTTTTTTTTTTTTTTTTTTG